>NC_133431.1:2998857-3275420 GCF_011762505.2 Arvicanthis niloticus
CAGGAAACCCACTACCACAGTTACTATAGTTGTTTTTTGGGTTTGAGATTGACTAGAGCAGGAACAGGGATTTCCTTAGTTTTCTTTAGATCAAAGCTATGATCAGTTTTGTATTTCTATAGATTTAGATTCTGATATAAGACATTTATAAACAGAATAGAAGAGGCTTACACTTTTTACTCCTCTGATAGACGGAGTTATATGTTGCCCTTAAAAAAGAGTGTTGTTGTCATACTAACTATTCAGGCGTTGTTAAGTCTCTTGTCTTTTGTTTATGTGGTTCAACAAAGTGATGGCTTTTGTATGAGATGCTATTCAAATGAAACCCACACAGGTCCACTATTACAGGCTGGAAGTAGGGGACTCTGAAACCTCTGTCATCAAGAGTGACAAGGATTAACCCCTAACTTATGCGCTAAGCCAGATAGTCAGTGATGGGTAAGAGAGCATACGGAGACCCTTGCCCCTAAAAGAAGGGAGGCCTCACCATCCTAAGACAGGAGCTCAACCAATGGCTGTTGAGTATCCAAGGACGGGAAAGGGAGGCCTGGGTCCATTGCTCCAACCTAGGACAGGCACAGTTTCCGTAAGTTTTCCCTGCCTTCCCTTTTGAACAAAAAAATTTTTTAAAAGGGGAAACTGTTGGGGGCCAACTTTTAGCAGAAAGCGGCTATCAGCTTTGCAGCCATCTTGAGCCATACACCCTGACATGACACTTGGATTACAATAGCCTACAACAGCTGAGCACACTCTGATAATCTTGGTTTAGATACCTTGGGTGTATGAGACTAAAGGTGTGTGAGATTAAAGGTGTGTGAGATTAAAGGTGTGTAACTTAAGAGTGACTTAGAAGTATAGAGATCAGTTTTAGAGACAAGACCTAAGGGCAAGATTAAAGGTGTGACCAAAAGGCATGGTTTAGAAGTGAAATATATAAAAGGCAGAGACAGAACAGAACAGAGAACCAGACACAGCAGAGAGAAGACAGGTAGCTGTCACTTGGAAGAGAACTTGGAAGAAGTAACTTGGAACTTGGAGGGACTAGGAGCTAGGGACTAGGCACTAGAAACTCAAGACTTAGGAATTAGATTGAAGACTAAACGGGATTGAATCACACTCTGTCTGGTCTGCATTCTTCGAGTCTGTCCTCACTCTCACTCTTGCTGAACCCCGACCCTTGGACCAGAGCAGCAGCTTGGGCCTCGATACAGTGGCTGCCCAAATGTGGGTCGGCCCGGGCCTCAACATTTTGCTTGGGCCATGACATTTTTTGGCCGCCCCAATGTGGGGGTAGTGTGGACCCCAACAAGCTGCTAGTACTCTTAACTGCTGAGCTATCTCTCCAGCACCATTACTGCTGTTCTTCTAGTCTGCCTGGTGTCTCCAGTTTATTTTTTCACAAATGTTGGCATGATAAAGTTTGGTCTTACATTTTTGTACTCAGAATGGACACACATCTGCAATGACATGGTCATTTTGGTGTCAATTACTGAAAATTGCATTTGGTAATCAAAGGTTTGTTTCTGTTTGTATTTAGCCTGGAACTCTGTATGTAAACTAGGATGTTCTACTCCCTGACATTTACCTGCTTCTGCCCTCCTTCTTGGGATCTTGAACTAAGTAAGAGTGGGCCACCAACATGACAGGGACTTTCTTCTTCTTTTCCTACAACCACAAACAATTAAGTGCCTACTATGGCATTTTATAAAACATGCTATTAGGTTAGATGATTCACGACATCTGACATGACTTATAGGTTAAGAATTTTTACCTGGGTATTTCGAGGCTTTCTTCCATTGGACTAGACAGAAGACACCGACCTGAATTGTTTAATGGCGTTCAGTGCCTTCAGCATTTTTATGAGTCTGAAAGTCCTTTGAACTTTTGCCAGATTGAGGGTTGCACACAGTTCTCACTAGTAATCAAGTGTCTGTTTCCTTAAAACGGCGGCTGGGTTTCTTTTGAGAGAGGAGGGCTTGTGGTGAGGGTAATTCAGGTCTCCTCCAACTCTTGGACTTGAAAGCAACTGTGGGAACAGACACAGGTCAGGTGCACTAACTTCTTACATCCACAAGGTGGCACCCCATACTTGATATCCATATGCTCATTTCTTAAGGACAAGTGCATAACTACCTATGGCCAGCAGGAGTCGGAACAACACCACTCTTCTGTTTCTCTATTTGTTGAGTGTGACCACTGAACCTCCTATGTGGAGCTCACCCTTATAGACAGCATTCTGCTGTGGTCAGAATGGAGAAATGTGATATTTTAAGACCTGTCACTAGTAGGAATTAAAAGTTGACATTGGGCCATAGTCTATTGTACAATACTCTACTGAAGGCTTTTGTTGATACTTATAAAGTTATAAGAATAAAAAAGGCACAGTAACCCATTTTTATCTGCAGATAGCATAATAAGATTTAAGAAAACCCCAAGGATATCATCAAGAAAGCTATTATCAGCATTATGGAAAAATTTCAAGGTGATTGCCCATTAATTTTATATATAAATTGTATAAAAAAATCAAAGAAAAGCATATGCTAATGAATATTAATTACTGAACAAAAAGACTGCATGTTTTTATTTTTTAATTTTAAGTTTGTTTCACTCAGTGTGTGTGTGTATTCCTCCATTTTATACAGATGTATAAAAATATGAATGTCTCTATGACGTGAACAAAGTAAAACTGTCCTGAGAGATAAAAGAAATGGTGAGAAGAGGTGAGAAAAGGATGGATAATGCTATTGAGAGGCAGAGATAGGCCTGATATACAGTAAATACATATATGAAAATTACACATGTGCGTGCATGCTCTCTCTCTCTCTCTCTCTCTCACACACACACACACAGACACACACACACACACACACACACACACACACACACACACACACACTTGTGCAATAGCAGCAAGGTACTCAGCAGGTAAAAGAACTTGCTGGACTAGTATGGTTACCTGAGTTCAACCCCTGGAACCCATGGTAGAAACTAAGAACTGAAAATTGTGGCACATATTGCACAGACACATGCACATACACTGACAAAACTTTGGAAATTAATAAGCATTTGAAATTTGAAGCACAAGCTTCAGGAGTTGGAGGTGAGCCCCTCTCCCTTGCCCAACATTACCCTGCCTTGAAAAACCCCAGATCACAGTTTGAGATAAACTAATGTATCTTATTAAAGTGTGACACATTTAAGAAAAAAAATAATGTGCAAGTATGCATGGCACAAACCACAACAAATATTAGGTTAAAAATATCAAATTTCTGGTTCTTTAGCTTAGTTGAAAGAAAGAAAAAATGAAAGAAAGAAAGAGAGAGAAAGAAAGAAGGAAAGAAAGAGAGAAAGAAAGAAAGAAAGAAAGAAAGAAAGGAAGAAAGAAAGAAAACAGAGAGAAAAAAAAACTAAAAAAAATATGAAGGGAAATACGAGCCATTCAAATTAAGTCACGGAATGAAAGCAAATGGGCTCGGGGTGCCATACTTGCAGGAAGAAAACACTTTGGACCCTTTGCTCTAATGAGGTTAACTGAGTTTGTCCCTGCAGGTCCTCCACAGGCACTTTTCCCCTGCTGGCTCAGCTTGGGTATAGTTTTTCCTCCTCTTGTAACCAGGCAAGGCAGGCAGTGGGAGAGCCAGGTCTCCAGCCAGCAGGATAAGCTGCTGTGCATCAGAGCCAGGGAGCATTGTTGCAGCCTGAGCAGGAGTTCCTGAGTCTGCACAGCCACTGCCACAAGGTTTCCACTATGCTCCTGCTTTTCTCACCTGTGAAGCCCCTGCTGCACAGTGTTTGGTGTTTGCTACTGTACTGAACTGCTGCCAAAAAATCAAGATCACTCCCTGAACAGGTCCTCTTTCCCTATATCCTAGTAAATTTTGTCTTCCACTACCTCTGCTGGGTGGTGGGCTAAAGGAGACGTTGAATGCTTATTAAAAGTTAAGTTGAATAAAATTGCACACACACTGTTGTTGTGGAAATAAGGAAACAGCAGGCAGGCTCTTTTGTACAAAGTATTTTATCAGAGGTCTTGGGCTCCTCAGGCCTCCTCAAAAAAGCTCTGAAGTCAATTTTAAGGAGGATCTAATAATCCTGTGTGTGGTAAAGGAAGCGAGGCACTTGGCTCAACTAAAAGCCATTATATGTGGTTTTAAATATGTTTCTTCAAGAAAGAGAAACCTTCTCTTTGAACTCTGGAGCATCCTGAACTAAAAATAACAAATGAAGCTTAAAAATGTTGTGCTTTCACATCTTCTGAGCCTTCTGTCTCTATTATTTTTAGTTTTTATTTTTTGTTTTCCTGTATGTTTTTGGGTAGACTGACTGGTTTTATGGGGGTGTTTTGTTCTTTGAGAAAAATCAATAAGACTGAGAAATCCTCTTTGTTTCCTTGATTATTTTTATTGGATTGTTTGTATATTATTTATTTCAACACTCAATTTGAATATTTCTTGTTATGTATTCTTCCTGTGTGTGATTTCTTCTTTAGGTTTAAGCTTTCAGGTGTGCTGTTAAGTTATTAGTATAAATTTGGCTCTTGTAACAGCTTTCATTGTGTCCCCATAAGCTTGCACATGTTGTATATTCATTTTCATTGGATCCTAGAAAGTCATTGATTTCTCTCTTGACCGATTTTTTAATTAATAAAAAGTTGTTCAATTTCAGTGAATTTGTAAGTTTTTGTTGGTATCCAGCTTTAATGTATAGTGGTCTGATGAGATTCGTGGAATTGTTTCATCTTTCTTGTATCTGTTAAGATTTGCTTTGTTTCCAATTATGTGATCAATTTTAGACGTTTCATGAGGTGTAGAGAAGGAGGCATATTATTTTGTGGTTGGGTAAAATGTTCTGTAATTACTTGTTAAGTACATTTGGTTATAACCTCAGTTAACTACAGCATTTCTCTGTAGGAAGAATTTTGGAATTTGGATTTCTTTTGTTTTTGTTTTTTTGTTTGGTTTTTGTTTTTGTTTTTCGAGACAGGGTTTCTCTGTGTAGCCCTGGCTGTCCTGGAACTCACTCTGTAGACCAGGCTGGCCTGGAACTCAGAAAACTGCCTGCCTCTGCTTCCCAAGTGCTGGGATTAAAGGCGTGTACCACCACTGCCTGGCTGAATTTCTTTAAAAAACACAGAAATATTATAAGAATGTGCTTTCACTTTAATCCCAGGTGTCCAGGGATATGGAGCTTCCTCAGATTGTCCACAGCAGCTGACTGTGATTTGACTCTTACTATACCAGGGTCATGATTTTGCAAACTGCAGGTAACTTCTTCAGTTGTATGATGTTTGGAAAACTGGAAACTTTTCTGAGGGTATAGAAATGCCAAAGCCTGAGAGGCAGGGGAAGGATTGGTTTGTTGTTGGTAGTTGTTTTCTCACATGGGTTGGTTGTGGTTATGGGTTTGTAGATTTGTTTTATATGTATGAGTGCTTTGCCTACATGTACGTATGTGTACCATGTGCCTATGAAGATCAGAAGAAGGTGTTACATATGCTGGAACTGGAGTTACAAATGGTTGTGAGTCACTATGTGGATCCTGAAAACTGAATCTAGGACTTTTGGAAGAGCAGCCAGTTCTGTTCACCACTGAAGCCACCTCTCTAGCCCCAAAAATATGTTTTTAAAGGAGACTCACATGCTAGGAACAAGTAAGGACACAAAGACAAACATAAAGCTTCTGATTCCTTGAGCCAATAGTATTTAATTTGGAATTAGAAACAATTTACTAATTTAATTTCTGTTTTAGAAAGCAAAAGGCAGATATTTATTCAGCAAAAATAGGACCTGAAAAAAGTTACAACTCTTCATACTGTTTATATTTTTGCTGCCATTCAGGCTGTCCTCATGTCTTCTTTACCCGTTTGCTGTTTAAGGTCTCATACTAGTCTGCCCTGACTTATGTGTGACTTTTTGTTCTGTAGTCTGTATTAGGTACCTTCTGCCCTGATCCAGATGGCTGAGGAGGTACTGCCATCAGGTCTCACAGCTGCACAACACTCCTAAAGCTTTACAAGATGAAAACTGAGCAGTTTGCGAGGAAGTAATGAGGGATTAGTAATTAAAATTTTGATTGCTGCTAATATCAGTAACAGCAGGGGTTGGAATAGAGCATTGCTCCTCTCCATGGACACTAGGTAAGGAACTTATCTCAGAAATGCTGGTGACTATAAATGTGCATTCTACTGCTTAAGGCTCCATACTGACTATTTCCCTCTAAGAATTTCATTGATAAGAACTGTTTAAAGTTCATTAGTAATTGACCTAACAGACATTTCCTATAAAGCAACAATTTACTTGTCATTATTAACAGACTGTGAGGTCACATAGATAATGGCAGTACTGTAAAAGATTCTTGTCAGATTTGCTGTTATTTCCTTTGGGGCATGAGGAGCTTCAATAAGGAGGTAGCTGTAGTAACTTGCTTGCTATGTAATTTCTACAAGTGGGGTTGGGTTTCATGCTAACAGCACCACAAGGGAGTTGAAATTATGATAAATATTTCTTCCCTGCGGGGTTTTGCAAGTTGCTTAGGTTGATCTTGAACTGGCATACCATCACACCACCTGTGTGGATGGGGTCAGAGGATACACTACTTTGACGTTTCTCTTCCAATGATTTCTGTTGACAGATATTCACATGGTAAGTTTTCCAAAATAATACAAAAATAACAAAATTATACCATGTTATAAACCCAGTGACATTATCAGATGCCTAGACAATTGAATCAATCTTTTTCTTTTCTTTTTAATTTTTATTTATTCATTTATTTTTATTTCTTTAAAATACATTTCAGATTTTATCCCCTCACACCATTCCCCCCACCACCCAGGAACCCCCTATCCCATCCCTCCTCCTGCCTCCAAAGGGTGTGCCCCCAACTACCCCCCACTTTTCCCTGTCCACCCTCGAATTCCTCCCCGCTCGGTGTTCAGCCTTCATGGGACCAGGGATCTCCTCTCTCACCCATGCCTGACAAGGCCATCCTCCCCTAAGTATACAGCTGAAGTCATGGGTGCCTCCCTTTCTGCTCCCAGGCTGGTGGTTTAGACCCTGTGGAGCTTTGGTTGGCTGACACTGTTACTCTCCTCTTGGGGCCACCAACCTTTTCAGCTCCTTCAGTCCTCTAACTTCTTCAGTGGGAACCTTTGATCAGATCACTGCGTAGCTGTGAGCATCCGCCTCTGGATATGTCAGACTCCAGCAGCCCCTACAGGAGACAGCTGCATCAGGCTCCTGTCAACATACACTTCCTGACATCCATATCAGCATCTATCTTTGGTGACTGCACATGGGACAGATATCAAGGTAGAGTGGTCTCTCAATGGCCCCTCCTTGTCTTTCCCACACTTTGTCACCTTATTTGCTTTCTTGAGCATTCTGTCAGTCCTTGCAAGAAGGACTGAGGCATCAACACTTGGTCATCCTTCATGAGCTTCATGTGGTCAGTTAGTTGAATCTTGGCTATGTCAAGCTTTTGGGCTAACATTGCTTATCAGTGAGTAAATACCATGTCAATGTTTTTCTAACATTAGAAGATATACAACTAATTTAGTAAAGTTTAAATAGAGTGTTCAACTTCTTACACTATTATGTATAATTAGGGCACATTATGTAATTCCAGGTTGGCCTCAAACTCATGATGCCTCTACTTCAGGTGAGTGCTACAACAGTGTTCAGCTTCCCAAGATTTAAATATTTAAAATATCTGCAGGGGATTGGAGAGATAGCTCAGCAGTTAGAGCACTTGCAGAGGACCTAAGATCAGCTCAAACACCCACATGGTAGCTGACAATTGTCTGTAACCCCAGTGCCAGGGAATCTAATGCCCTCTTTTGACCTCTGTCAGCACCAGGCACATGCAAAGTGTCAGAAGCCAGGACCCTCGCCTCTTACCCTCACCCCCTACTTCTCCCCACCTGCACAATGTCCCCTGCAGCTTCATCTCCCTAGCAACCATAAGGTTCTGCTTAATAGTTACAAATAGATTTTTAGATGTAAAGCAGTGTACCATATCTTTTGAAGTAAGCAGTTAGACTGCCATTGTTTCAGGGCACAGGCCAAGAAGATTCTGTATTCTCCCATCACCTGGATCCCTCTTACCCCTCCCTTTGAAAAATGTATTATAAATAAACACTTTGTGCCCAAATATATGACTCTTGACAAGCATTTGCTTCCTTGAGTCCATTTCTCTCTCTCCCATTCTTCCAGGATTGTAATCCTCCTTGTCCCTCACGAATAACCTAGGGCCCGCTGGTCGGGTCAGGTGGCTCCCAAACATTGGGGCTCGAGGCACGGATTCCTTCAGATGGAGCTTTGGCAGAAGAAGTGCGCACACGTTATATTGAGTGGGACAGGATCATCGCCCATGACCTGTTGTCCTCAGGGTAAGTTTCATTCTGTCCCATAAGAATGGGCCATTCATTGTCGAAGGAGGCATCCTTTATAAAGGACCTCAAACAAAGTCTGAGAGACTTTTATTCCATGGGCAGTCACCAAAAATAGATGCTGATAAGGATGTCAGGATGGGAAAGCTGACAGCAGCCTGATAAGGCTGTCTCCTTAGAGGTCTCCCAGAGTCGGACATACCCAGAGACAGATACCCACAGCTATCCATTAATCTGATCAAAGGTTCCCAATGGAGGAGCTAGAGAGTAAATTGAAGGAACCTTAAGGGCTGGTGGCCCGGTGAGGAGAGCAATAATACCAACCAGCCAGAGCTCCCCAGGGTCTAAACCACCAGCCTAGGAGCACATAGAGAGAGACATATGACTACAGCAGTATATGTAGGGGAGGATGTCCTTGTTGGACATAGGTGGGAGACAAGGTCAATGGTACCCTAAAGGCTGAGCACTGAGGGGGGGAATCTGAGGGTGGGGAGGGGGGCTGGGGGTAGGTGGATAAACACCTTCATAGAAGCAGGAGGAGGGGGGATGGGATAAGGGGTTCCTGGGTGGTGGGGGAAATATGGTAAGGGGATAAAATTTGAAATGTAAATATTATATCCAATAAAAGAGGGGAATAAATTGAAAAGCAAGTAGAACCAACAATCTTAATAAAATGTCAGACTTCTTAAAAAAAAAAAACTATCTTGATACTAAAATTTGTTTTGAGAATTGTATATTGCAGAATGATCAGCCTTGGTGTATCTACTCAACAAGCAAGCTGGGCAGACCTGCTCAAACCTCTGAGGTCCAGGAATTCCATCTGGAGGCAGCGAAGACACAGCATCAGAGGATTGTCAATTTGCTCTCCCCCCAACTCCTCTCCTAATATCTCAATGCCCATAATCAGCTTGAAGAAGCTAATGAAGAGTCAGCGCCCCTATACCCTGGGCTAGGGGACTAAGGTGGTAAATGTTGGGCTGTCTCTCTAGGGAAAAGTAGTGGTTTTGTCAGAATAGAGAGGATTAGCTAGGGTTTATTGCATAGCCATAACCTATTAGTAGAAATCTGTATAATTAATATCAAGATGAAGATATAAGTTCTTAAATGGCACCAATTTACTTTGTTTACAAATTTTAAGGTTTTCATTGGCATGAGCTTCTTAATGATATAAGAGTGAGACAAATATTGTTACTCTCATAGGCATTGTACCAGTATAACACATTTAGGAATACAAAGCTTAGACCCAGTACTTCTTTAACTCTTTTTAACTGATTTGAGATGGTCAGCCTGTGAGTTAAGGGACTATAGCAAATTCATGACTTGGAGTTTATTATAAGGGTATTCTCTATGTTTTATGTAGAAATAGCTGAGTGGAGTTAACAGGCAACAGTCCAGATTACCTTACATGGATAGCTGGCTTTCAAAACATCAGAAATCCTTAGAATTGACATGACAAACATTTCAGTATTAATGTTCATTTTCATTAGAGACCTGTCTGCTCCGGACAGCTTCCTATGTTAAATTCTAAGAAGAAATTGAGCATCCTTGGAGTTACTCCAGTTGTGGTGAGATAGCCACTAGGCAAGAATTGCCACTTTCCTTCTACAGACAAATTACTGTCCAGAAAAGGACACACTTGCAGAATAGTCGACTGATTATATCTGCCTAGACAGAGTAATCAGCCCTTAATAATTCTGCAGCACTAAGGTCTATCAGAAGATCCTGGACCAGAAGGCAGAAGAACAGATGCTCCAACGTTTTGAAGTAGAGCGAGTGTCCAGGTGGTCAGAGGTCTCTATAAATTGGCTAAGTTTTAGAAACTACAATTTGTGCTTCCCACAATTATAGTTAACTCAGTCATTCTGGATTTCTGATGGGGTTGAAAACAAATAGCTATTGACCTTAAGAGAAAAGATTTGAGTGGATGGTCGTCAGCTGACATTCATCCTAAAGCCAGGTTCAGAACTAAGTGTTTTAGTTAGGATAGATGACAGAGGTGCTGGTTAGTCAACAAAAGGATGGACTGGGTATTAGGACTATCCTGTTCCTCACTGGTACAAATTGGCATAATTATGTTCTAATTGTATTTTGAGAGAAAAGTTTCATTTTAACAGGAAGGGTGATGTGTAGGAGGAGATAAGGTAGGAGGAGTACAGAGAGGAAGAAAAGGAGTAAGAAGAGGAGAAGAAGAAGGAGAGGAGAAGCTAGGTGATGAAAGAGAGAAAGAGGGGGAAGACAGGGAGGCAGATATTCATGTACCTCCACCAGTCAAAGATAGTTGTTATACCTAAGTCGATCAGTGGGTTACACCTCTGATTGAACAATTCCAAACTTATAAAGCCTATGATTAACATTCTTTTTAAAAAATGTATAAATGCAAAAAGGAAAAGGGGGCATGGGATATGGGTTTCCTAAAGGGGGTGGGGGGGATGGGGATAGGGGATGCCATCTGAAGTGTAAATAAAATATCTAATAAAAGAAAAGGTCTCAGAGAGAGAGGAATTAGGGTTAAGAAAAAAGATCTTATTAGTTTCTTTGTGTTTATTGATGAACAGTGTCCTTGGTTTATGATTGATGGTCCTATCATACACCCTAAGAAGTGGCAAAGTGTGAGTCGTGAACTAAATGAAAAAATTAAATGTGAAGGTTATGGTGCAGTCAATCCAACAATTTTCTCATTCTGGGGTATTATTAGGGACATTATTGAGGATGCAGATAGAGGTTAAGGTAAACGCTAGCTCTTGTCGGTCGCAGAATACTGCTTATTGCAATTGCATCCTGGCTCCGCCAGTTCCTCCCACCCGCCATCTCAAGCTTCTGTTCCTTTTACACTTATTGATATGCCTCATGAGTCTCAGATTCCCTCCTCGTCCAATTCTCCTCATATTTATCCTGATTTGTCAGCTTTGGCTTCCTCACCCCGGCCTCGCCTGTGCGCCCTTGTCATAGTTCTGTGCCTGCGGCTCCTTTGCCCCCGCAGTATGTGCCTCTAGCCACTGGCCACCCTTACATCTCTCACTCTCAAACTTCCTACTGTAATCCTGTTCTTCGGAAGCCTCTGTTTCTATGCCCTCCCTATGCCTCTTTTCGATATTTGTCTCCATCCCCCTCCCTAGCCGCCACCTCGACCCACTCCTTTGCACAATGTTTTTGCTCTTCCAGCCACCACCCACTGCCGCGACCAGCGATCTGATGTACAGCGTTTCTGCTCTCCCAGCAGCCACTGTGATCGCAGCTTCTCTGCCCTCCTAGCCGCAACTCCAGTGAGTTCTGCCTCCACCCTCCCAGCCTCTGGTCTCCCAGCCGCTGCTTCGGGCAGCGATTCTGCTCTTCCAGCGGTTCCAGCCTTGGCACATTTTGCCCCCGTCCTTTCAGCTTCTGTGGGCTCTGCCTCAGCACTCTCCACCGCTTCTGAATCACAACTTTTGGATCCTGGCGCTTCTGCCACATTTGTGGAAGAAGCGTCTCCTTCAGCCACAGGACCATTTCTGGTTTCTTTGGCCCCCTGCAACACTCCCTACCCCTGCAATTCTGACCTTTCCTGCTATTTTGTCTGCTTCCCTTTCTGATATGAAGGGCCGACTTTCTTCCCAGGTCCATGAATTGACAGAGATCCTTCACCTGCAGGAACAGATTTCACAGCTTTCCGCCCTGTATTTCTCCTCCTCGTCACCGGATCCTCAGCACCTCATCTTTCCTGTCACTCGCTCACAGGGGCTGAGCTCCCTAGGCAGCCACAGCAGCAGTAGCAGGCTGCTTTCCCCAACCCAGAGCCTTTGAACTCCAGTGATAAAGCCGCTTTCACAATCCTGACTGGCCTTCTCTCTCTCAAGACACCTTCTGCTTCCCTCCCCATGCTTGCCTTTCTGACCCTCCCTGTCACTTTGCCTAACTCTCTTTCTGATATGGGAGACCGCCTTTTTTTTTTCAGGTTCATGAGCTGAGAGACATTCTCCACCTCCAGAAACAAGTTTCACATTTCTCGGTCCTTTGCTCTTTCTCTTCCACCTAGATTCCTTCCACCTAGCCTTTCCTGTTACCCTATCACAGGTTTTTTGCTTACAGATACAGGCAGCTTCTGATTCCGAGTCTTGGCAGACTTCTCCACACACACACCCTTCCTGCCTTGCACCTGCTTCCTCTTCTGGGGCTTCTGTCTGTGAGAATACACTGCTTGGTCATTTGGCTGCTCAGACCCAGGGCTCACCTTTACAATAAAACTTCTTAAGACCATCCCTTCTTGGGGCCAGCCCAGCCCCGACATGGGGAGAGAGAGACAGAGAGAGACAGAGAGAGAGAGAGAGAGAGAGAGAGAGAGAGAGAGAGAGAGAGAGAGAGATACAGCTGCTTCTTTTTTCTTCTCCTCCTCTGTCCATCAGGTTCTTTTCGAGACAGCCCCTATGCTACTATAGCTGACCTGCAGTCAGCGATCCTGTGGCCAGAAACTGACACTTGTATCCCAGCCTTAATACCAGCAAGGAGTTAAGTAAATAGCATTATACTATCCTAAAAACTTCTTCTGAGGATAAGAGACTGCAGGCTAGGGTGACTAACACCTGTAGCCTAACAACAGAGGATTAGGCAATGTGGCCTTTGTTCTATATCAACAGGAACTGCTGGGCTCTAACTGCTGGGTCACAGGAAAAAAAGACATTTTAAAAAGTTACTATAGAGTTTATTAAGTGTAAAAAATATTTTATAAAAGCTATCTGAGGGGAAACGTGGAGAGGTCCTGAGTGGAGAAGAAGAAGAGATTCTAACAAAATAAAATTCTAAGTGATGGGGTCTTAACTAATTGATTCCTAATTTGCTAATTTCTAATTCACTAATTTAATTAACTCACTATTCTAACTGACCATTCTAACTAACTAACTCTCATCCCTTTGCTCTCAGAACTTATGTATTTTTCAGGTTTATCACAAGTTTATACCAAATTTCAAGTCATAAATTGAAATAGAAGTTTACAATATAAAATGTTTACATGAATACCCATTAGGAGTAATTATTTAGCTAGACATTTTATTACCTGTCTAGTTCCATAGGTTTGCAGAAAGTTTGAAATTATAATTTAAGAAATTAATAAAGTTTTATATAGATAAATCTAGATAATATTTTTTTCTTTTCTGGTATCTATAATAAATTGTGGATTTCCTTTAGTAATCTAGGCTAATTGTTTTATGACCTCTTGAAATGTGCTTTAAGCAGGAGAAGGTCCAGTTACTATTTCTCTCGAGATAATTAATTGATAATACTCGAGAGATTGATAGAGTTTTTATTATAGTTTAATTATGTTTGAGGAATTTAATAACAGTTCTGTTATAAAAGAATTTAATAATTATTGATATAATTTTAGAAATTTTTATAGGGTCATCATTAAGATTTAAGAAGTCATTTATTTGGCTATATAATATTACTATAAGATAGTACATCTTTGTAGATTTACAGAGATCTGCTACAAGGAGAGTGCTATTGCTTGGTTATATTAATATAATAATAATAATATATTAATAATAAAAATAATTAATAATTAGTGATATAATTTTAGGAATTTTTATAGAGTCATTATTAAGATTTAAAAAGTTATTTATTTGCCTATATAGTATCACTATAAGACAATACATTTTCGTAGATCTATAGAGATCTGTTATAAAGGGAGTGCTATTTCTTGGTGATATTAATATATAATAATAATAATAATGAGAAAAACATATTAATAACAAGAATTTTCCTAAAATAATATCCATCATAGCCTTACTAATGGGACACACTTGTTACATATTATATAATAAATCAAGACAAACATTTTAAGATGATCATTTGCTCATTGTTAGCTTGTCCCATTATGGATTTTGATATTTTAGTTTGGTGACCTCATTATTTCCTTGATAAATGCTTTTTTTGAGGCTATCCATAATACCAGCGATCCTAATTATTAACAATGCTGCATTTGCTTTTTACCTACTTCTCCCTTCTATGAGGAGATAGCTATCCTCTCCCCTCCCACTTTTACCAATGATGGTGACAGACTCCTTGAAATTCATTCACCTGAAGGAGGTCTTACCCTTAGCTCCATTTCAGGAATAGGCCTCTGCCCTTTGGGGCCCTCCATGCTTCCCCCTAGGGATTTGATTCTGGTGTGTGTAACCAGATATTGATTCTCAATATCTTTTTATATGCCCTGGCATCCAATGATATATATTTTGCCTTTGCTTTTGGTTTGATTCCTTATATATATAATCCCAGGTTTTTATATTTAAGAGATGATTATGTAGTTGTTATTATTTCCCATATTTTTAAATACATGACCCAGAGTCCTTCCTTAACATCATAGATTGAAGAGCTTCTCTGAGAACCAGGAGAGAACCCCTGACTGCCTTCACCTTGTCTGTCATACTAGAGATTAGTGCCATTGGTGCAGACACGGATATAACTTCCTTGGTGAATTTCAGTAATCACTATGCTCATCTCCAATCCCTCATTGATAAAGATTTAAATAATTTGAGGGAAGGAGTACAAGAGGACTCTGTGGCTTCTCTTTCTGAGGTAGTGTTATAGAACAGGAGAGGACTTGACCTTGTCTTCCTTAAGGAAGGAGGTCTCTGCATAGCCCTCAGAGGAGAATGTTGCTTTTACTCTGATAAGACAGGCCTTGTCCCAAATAGCCTGGACAAAGTCAAAAAGAGTTTAGAAGAAAGAAAAAGAGCCAGAGAACAACAAGAGTCATGGTATCAAAATTGGTTCTCTACTTCATTTTGGCTTACTACCCTATTGACTAGTTTACTAGGACCCTTTGTTGGTATTTTATTGCTTTTCTCTTTTGGCCCTTGGGCCTTTAATCATCTCACAAGTTTTGTTAAGAACAAGATTGATGCTGCCATCAAGAAGCCGGTTGAAGTTCATTACCATCAACTGAAGACTGAAGGAGATCCAGAAGTGATTCTGCCAGAGACAGGCGCAGCTGCCAGCCCCCTTTCCTCCCCCTGTGGCCGACCCTTACATTTCCACACCTTCAAGAAAGGTTCCTGGCATGCCTGGCTCTGCCCTGCTTTCTCTCACTAGGGAGCCTGGCCTCTTGATCATCCCAACAAAAATTGGCTTTTTCCTAAACTAAGACCTGCCTTTGATGTGGCCCTCTAATATCGGGGAGTCTTCCATTATGACAATATTACACCCCAAATGACAAATGGCTGATAACGTAGACACTCATACAGGGATTAGGATGGCTGTGAGTTAGCCCAATGATGGGATTATTGTAGGTCTACTTCCCAGGGGCCCACCTAATGCAGCGGGAAAGGAGTGTGTGGTGCTGGGAATGGGTGCAGCCTACATAGCCTAAGACAGGTTCCTCACCCTCCTTTCACCCACCTCCGGGTCCCTTGCCATTGCCCATTGTCGATAGTCTAAAGCCTTCGACCATCAACGTGACTCATCTCACATCAATGTCTTGGGGTTATGAACTTGTCCAAGGCCCCCCACAATTTGACCTCCAAATTCTAAACTCATGTAGTTGAGATTGATCACAAGATGTCATCTCCATCTAAACAGAGAGGGGGGAGATGTCAGAAGCCAGGACCCTTGCCTCTTACCCTCACCCCCTACTTCTCCCCACATGCATAATGTCCCCTGCAGCTTCATCTCCCTAGCAACCACAAGGTTCTGCTTGATAGTTACAAATAGATTTTTAGATGTAAAGCAGTGAACCGTATCTTTTGAGGTAAGCAGTTAGACTGCCATTGTTTCAAGGCACAGGCCAAGAAGATTCTGTACTTCCCCATCACCTGGATCCCTCTTACCCCTCCCTTTGAAAAATGTATTATAAATAAGCACTTTGTGCCCAAATATATGACTCTTGACAAGTATTTGCTTCCTTGAGTCCATTCTCTCTCTCGCCCGTTCTTCCAGGTTGTAATCCTCCTCGTCCCTCACGAATAACCTAGGACCTGCTGGTTGGTCAAGTCAGTCCTTCTATTCTTTCCTCTAAAAGCAGAGTCACATGGACAAAGCTGCTGAGTTCCTCTACTTGCTGGGGCCCAAACATGGCCCCTTCTATTACATCATCACCAAGTTTCTATTTTGCATCAACTTCACTGCCTAAGCTCGGCTGTCCTTGAACTCGCTCTGTAGATAAACCTTGAACTCAGATCTGCATGGCTCTGCCTCCTGAATGCTTGAATATAATGTGTGTAATACTTTGCCCATACCTAAGCTTTTTATTACCTAAAACTTGTTCTGTACCAGGAGGACTTGAATCAGAAATCTGCTTGAGTCTGATCTCCTGGGATTTAAGGCACAACCACCATACCTGGACCTAAGTATATCCTTTTAGATTTTAAATTGAAAACCCAGTATAGTAATCACAATCTGTCCATTGTCAATTTGACACATACTTGTATCTTCTTATGTCCACATAAAAACAATAACCAGTTAATAATAATGCCTAATATTATACAGTTCTCATCCATACAACTTCACATCCATATGTTTAGGTGGATGGAATCTTGCTATAATATCACCATTTCTTTAATAACATTGTGTATCTTTGATCAAAAGATTTAGCTTCATTCAACTTCCTGGTGAGATTTTTCTCTTTGTGCCTAACATTTTATATTTTTCCTTTTTAAGATTACTAAGCATGACCAAAACAATCACCATGAGAGTAAACACAGGCCAAAGATTGTGCTTGGCTTTCCTGAGACTTCCTTCTCAATGCAATTAACAAAATAAACCTCTTTACCTTCAGATGAGAGCAAAACACAGCAACATTCTTCATCAAAACATTATAAAAATTATATACAAAATTCAAACCACATTTAGTACATATGTGTTCTACTAGGACGGCCAATGAAGTTCCACTTAATTCATGTACAAATCCAAAGTCTAAAAACCCACATTACTTCCAACAAAAGCATGATCAGGCCTACCAATAAGAACACTTAAGCCTGGGGTACCAACTTCTGTCTTAGAATTTCCATTGCTAAGAGGAAACACTGTGACAAAGGCAACTGTTTTAAAGTCAAAGAGTTAATTCAGTCTGTTTTACACTTTCAAGTTTTTAGTTCATGACCAACATAGCAAGAAGAATGGCAGCATGCAGGCAGCCATGATGCTGGAGAAGGAGCTGAGAGTTTTGCTTCTCATTTTCATGAGAAGGCATCTAGGAAGAGACTGTCTTCCAGCCAGGTGGTAGGAGAGTCTTTGTACTGGCCGGAGCTCCAAAGACCACCACCCTAGGAGTTCACTTCCTTCAAAGCAGTAATATCTACTCCCAAAAGGCCAAACATACTAATATTGTCACTTCTTAGGGACAAGCATATTCAAATCACCAGATTATTCCTACTATAAATTCTTTCATGCATTTAAATAGGATTAGGACATGCAGACGCTTTACCCCATTGATTACTTTCAGAAGGTTTCTCTCTAGTATGTGTTGATTTTTGTATTCAGAGAATACTGAAGCATGTAAAGGATTTTTCAACGTGAGTACATTCACAAGATTTCTGTCCAATTTGAGGTCTTTTATGTCTTTGGAGACTAGTGATAGGCACAGGCTTCTCCACATTTGTTACATTCGTAAGGTTTCTCTAAAGGGTGTGTTACTTGAAGTATTTGAAGAGTACATTGTCATGCAAAGACTTTACCTCATTCATGACATTCATGCAGTTTCTCTACTTTATGTATTCTGACATAAAATGGCTTAGCACCTTGATGACAGCAAGTCACACGTGTTCCATTATGCAGTCACAGATAAAAGTTAATTGTCAGTTTTTCCACAGTGATTACATTAATGAGGCTTCTCTCCAGTGTGATTTCTTTGTGTATGTGTAAAAAACTCTGACATACAAAGGCTTTACCACATTGTGAATATTCAAGCATGTTACTCTCCGGTATGTGATCTCTCCTGTACTGCAGATGACAGTGATTTGCAAATGCTTTACAACACTGATTACATTCATGAGGCTTCTCTCCTGTACCTGTTCTTTTATAATAATGGAGATGCTAATGTTGTGAAAAGTCTTTACCACATTGATCACATTCATGTGGTTTCTTCCAATACGGGATCTTTCATGCTTTTGAGATCAGTGGGACATACAAAGGCTTTAGCACAATGATTACATTCATAGTTCTGTCCAATATGGGTTCTTTTATGTTTTTGGGAAAAATTCTTATGGAACGAATTTTACCACTATTATCACATTCATACGTTTCTTTCCAATATGTGTTCTTTTATGGTTTTGGAGACAAAAACATTGTGAAAAGGCTTTTACTATATTAATTACATTCATAAAGTTTCTCTCCAGTATGTGATCATTTATGTCTTTGGAACCTTTTTACTTATAAATGGGTTTTTCCACATTGATTACATTACTAAGGTTTCTCTCTGGTATGGGTTCTTTTATGTCTCTGGAGATGACTTTGTTGTGTAAAGCCTTTACCACATTGATTACATTCATAAGGTTTCTCTCCAGTATGTGTTCTTTTATGTCTTTGGAGACTACTGTGACTTGAAAAGGATTTATCACATTGATTACATTCATGAGGTCTCTCTCCTGTATGTGTTCTCATATGATAATTGAGACTACTGTGACATGAAAAGGCTTTACCACATTGATTACATTCATAAGGTTTCTCTCCGGTATGTGTCCTTTTATGGATTTGGAGATGACTTTGTTGTGTAAAGCCTTTACCACATTGATTACATTCAAAAAGTTTTTCTCCAGTGTGTGTTCTTTTATGTCTTTGGAGATGACTGTGACTTGAAAAGGCTTTACTACATTGATTACATTCATAAGGTTTCTCTCCAGTGTGTGTTCTTTCATGTCTTTGGAGATGACTGTAATATGAAAAGGCTTTACCACACTGATTACATTCATAAGATTTCTCTCCAGTATGTGTTCTTTTATGTCTTTGGAGATGACTGTGACTTGAAAAGGCTTTACTACTTTGGTTACATTCATAAGGTTTCTCTCCAGTATAACGTTTTTCATGCCTGCAACAATAATGGGCACATGTGAAAGATTTATCACATTCAATAGCCTGATCAATCATTTTACCAATATGAATAAATTTTACAGTTGGTCTAATAATAAAGAACACTCAGATCTTAAGGTTTTATCACTTTGATGTTCAAGGTAGTACTTGTTCACTGTGGGTTGCTTTACCTCTTTAAAAAAAAGTGATGGTAAGACTATTTATTACATGGCTCACATTTACATAATACTTTATCTGTATGAGATTTCTATATGATGTTTTTAACATGTCATAAGAAATATGGGATAACTCAGAGCATTAAAACACTGATTGTATTCTTAGTTTTTCCTGTAGTGTGCATCATACAACAGCAGAACTGTGAAACAGAATGAACAGAAGAATTTCAAACTTCTAGTAACCATAGAGATTTTCTGCAGTGTGAGTTTGGGGATGTTCCCAGTAACATCAGAAAACCAATTAATTGCACAAATCTATCATATTCAGAAAGTCTACCAAAGGGAGAATACTAAATATCTTCTCATTGTTATGAAGTAGATAGAGGTACATTGTTCCTTTTAGTATCTCTAGGCTCACATGGTTTCATCCATTCTGATAATTGATAAACTCATTAAAAAAGAAGAACAAATAAAAGGTTTCTACATTGAATGCACACACATTGACTTTTATTCATTGCAGACATGAGTAATGTTTCTCCATGACAACATTCTTGACTCTCATAAACTTACCTCACAATAAACTTAAAAATTTCACTACAAGAATATGAGTATCATCAACTTTATCATGGACTATTTGATTATTAGAAAGTTATGGATACATGTTTATCATTATTCAATGTGTAACATCTAAATATTATGTGACTATACAAATTGGTTGTTCCACAACATAGCTCTAATGGAGATACATATCAAATAAAGGAATCTCTTAAGGCATTGTTTCCTTCTCTTCTTGCTTACAGAAATGCCTTGCAAACACAATTCAGATAACTGACATGGAGGTACATAGTTTTGGGAGAATATTATAATCATAGCTATAATAAAATGACTCATATTTTACACACTTGCTTTCCTATAGAGCATCCAGATCATATTAAAATTTCCTCACAGGCATATTTGTATCAGCTTAAACATTAAAATTACCTTTCATAGCCGGGTGGTGTTGTTGCACATCTTTAATCCCAGCACTTGGGAGGCAGAGGCAAGCAGATTTCTGAGTTCGATGTCAGCCTGGTCTACAGAGTGAGTGCCAGGACAGCCAGGGCTACACAGAGAAACCCTGTCTTGAACCCCCCCCCCAAAATTACCTTTCATGACTTCTAGAAGTTTGATGTTGTTCTTCAGTATGATGGACTTCCAAATTATAGCCTAAAACCAAGGTACAAGAAAATCAATGATATGGTATTGGAATTAGACAAAATTCAAGTTACTCTGAATTTTCACAGCAATGAACCTGATTTATTCAACTCAATATTACTTGTTCTCTATTGAAAGAAGAGATGATCATCAGTAACCCAGAAACATTTTCCCTTATTTTGAGAAGCAAAAAAAAAAAATTCAGTCTTACCTATAGCAGTGAGGTTCCAGTAGGTCTCCAGCATCACATCTTTGTAGAGATTTTTCTGGGAAGGATCCAGCAAATTCCACTCTTCTGCAGTGAAGTTCACATGCACATCATCGAAACTTACTGCTTCCTAAAATATCACATACATGTATACAACACAAAGCCTGATACTGACATCAATACAAAGTAAAGTTATGCTTCCTAGACAATATAATTAAGTAATTCAGCTGATTCATCCACTTATTTTCTGACACACAAATTATAATATAATCACTATGTCAGTTTAGAAGAAATTTGAAATATTGACACTTGAACCCCTGACACAGAGTTCACCTGTGTCACTCCTGAACCCTTAGAATAGGATATAGCCTTGCAATACAAATGGCAATTGAGAGGGATGTGCAGGGGGAAACAGATCAACAGTACTGAGCACACATCTGAAAAGCTGTATGAACAATTACTAACTACAAAAGTGATGGGCAAGCTGTGTGTATTTGCTCATGTCTTTAATTGCACAGGTACAGGCAGGTGGATATCATTGAGCTGGATGCCAGCACGGTCTATGCAATAAGTTTCAGGACAGCAAAAGTTACATGTTAAGAACCTCACTCTGCTACAAAAATAAAGCAGGAAACAAAAATGACAGAATGAACTCACAGTTCTTTAATGAAGATACTGCAAAGAATTATGCATTCACTTGCAAAAACATGCAGTGAACAGTTTAAACAGCAACATTAATTAAATTTTACTAAAGGGAATGTATGTTTAAACAGTTAAAAATAGACAGGTGAAAATATTAGTAATGTATATGTTGATAACAAATAAAGAACGTAGGTCAGGAGATATAGCTCAGGAGTTGAAAGCTCTTGCTGGTCTTCCACATAACGTGGTCAATTTCTGACATATACATGTGTACCAACACCTGTCCATTTCTTCCTGATCATGAATTCTGTGGCCATCTTCTGACAACAGTAAAGATGAGGCACACATTCATAGTCATGCACACACGTATAACACACTTATTTATCCAAAATTTCAGAAGAAACACAAGAGTTAGGCAGAACATCATATACCTGCAATTCAGTGACTCTGAAGAATCAGATAATATTGATGACGTGAGCAGAAGCCATCTGGAGGAATAGAATATAATCTATATATTTTGCCGAATTTCAAAATGAAAGATGTGGACTAAGAGCAGCACAAAAGCATGTGCCTATTTAACAAAAATATGTCAGGTGGCTTATGTGGTTTCTATATCTATAATTAGAACAGGAAGTGCTTCACAGAAAAATTTGGTCTAGAAAGGCAAAAACAGAATGAATAATGTTAAAAATATAAAACCACCAGGTTTGCAAAATAGCATAGGATTGAATAGCAAATGTGTGCACAGTCTCTTATGTGATTAAGGGACAGAGTCCAAACAGTGAATGTATGGGAGCATGAGAAGAAAGCTGAAGAATCAGATTCAACCACAACACTGGAGACACCCTGAACAAAATTTGTCCTGTCTAAGAGAAATTCAGGGGTAAATATGGAGCAGAGACTGAAGGAATGGCCAATGAAAACTCATTCAATTGGAGACACACATGGACAGGCTTGAATCCATGACATTATTAAGGATACTCTGTGATGCTCCCACAAAGGAGCCTTGCATAATTGTCTTTTGAGAGGCTCCACCCAGCAGCTGACTGAAGCAGAAGCGTGATCCACAGTCAATAATTACATGGACCTTGGTAACTCTGATGGAAGATTTAGGGAAAGGATTTAAGGTTCTGAAGAGGATAGGAACTCCACAGGAAGACCAACAGACTCAACTAACCTTGATCCTTGGGGACATTCAGAAACTGAGTCACAAACAATAAAATTCAGAGACTGGAAAAAAGACCATGGTCCATAACTAGCACATGTGCAGCTCAGTCTTCATGATGGTCCTTCAAATACTGTAGCAGGAGCTGTCCCTAAAGCTGCTGTCTATCATTGGAATCTGTTCCTTTAACTGGGCTGCCATGTCTGGCCTCAGTGGAGAGGATGCACCTAACCCAATAGAGACTTGATGCACCATCATGGGTAGCCAGGCACCCACAACCTCTCAAGGGACAAATGGCCGATATAGGAGGGACTCTTTGAAGGCAGGTGACCTAGAGTAGGAACTCTACTAAGTTCATAGCCATTGTATTTATAATAACTTGAAACTGGAAAGAATCCAGATGCCCCTCAACCAAAATATGAATATAGAAAATGTGGTTCATTTACAAAAGGAGAAACTATTTAGCCGTTAAATACAAGGAAATCATGAATTTTGTAGGTGTATGGATACAGCTAGAAACTATCATTCAGAGTTAGGTAACCCAGACCTAATAGCACATGCATGTACGTACTCACCTACAAATGTATAATAACCACAAAGTAGAGGAAAACCACACTACACTTCATAGACCCAAAGAAGCTATACAAGCAAAAAGGCCCAAATGAACATGGTTGAATCTCACTCAAAAGGGGGAATAAAGCAATAAAAGAAAAGAGATGAAAGAGAGAGAACTGGATGTTAGAGCAGATAAGAAAGGGGAATGGGGGAGAACCAGGAACAGGTGTGGTGACAGACAAGAGAGGGCCAGAGGGGGAAAATGAATCAAAATCTGCAGCTGGCTGGGGGAATGGGTTATATTTTGGATATGTCAGAGGGCCCCAAGAAATCTATGTGGTCGTCTTAGCTGAGATGCATAGCAGTTAGATATGGATGCAGAAGAGACCACATATGCAGTCAGGCAGGACCCCCAGTGGAGAGTTAGAGACAACAACCAATCCAAATACCTTTCTACCCAAAATTTGACCTGTCCACATTAATGCAATCTACAACATAGATTCTGTCCAGAAGCAAAATAAGCTTTTGATACCATTTTGTTGTTGTTGCTGTTCTAACATGCTACTCTGCTGCTGTGATTGAATCCTCTAAGCAAAAGCATCTCAGGTAATTAATAGTTGTTGTACATGATTCTGTCGGATTACAGTCCATCATTTTGGGAGCTTAGATTAGAAATTGAAGGCAAAAACCATGGACAAACACTGTCTCCTGGCTTGTTCTCTTGCTTGGTCACTGTCTCATGCTCAGCCTGCTCTCTCATCCAGCCCAGGCCCACTTGCTTAGGGATATTGCCATCCTCAGTGGAAGAGCCTTCCTAATCAATCATCAACACTATCTCTCACAGACATAGCAACCAGCCATTCTGATAAGAGCTCTCATTTGAGGCTCCTTCAGATGACTGTGGCTCTGAAATATTGAGAACTAAAGACAACTATGACACACACAATAATAAATGAGGAAGTTGTTACAGCACAAAACCAATGATTTAACCATATAAGTTACAGGAGCCCCTGACACCACAAGAGGGAGTTGGAGTTGTGACTGAGCCAGGACAAAATAGGGAGGGCACCTGACTCAGAGCAGGGAAGGATACACTGGAATGGGGAGTTCAGAGGCTGTTCTGACCTGGGTTGAGTTTCTTTAACCCTGGGTTCCCAGGCCAGTGCTACCAAAGAGGAGGCTAAAAGAGGTGGAAGGTGGACAGAAAAGCAGATTGTCGCACACAAGTGGAAATGGCCACCAAGAAGACAAGACCTTTTGTCCAAGGAAGATATGCTAATTTTGTGAGACTTGATGAAGAATGACCTTTCATCTTATGACAGCTCCAAGTTCAAAACTAGAATCACATATGAACTGGGCAGAGGGTAGTTCAGGAGGTGGAAAATTAAGTCTTTGTCTTTCTACTCTTTAAAATAAGGTAGGCAGAGCCTGATTTTGCCCTGGATGCTGTCTTGAAGAGCTCTCTGTCATGGAATAGTCAATGGGTCTAATTCCTGTTGTTAAGGATTTAACCCAAGGTGTGTGGCTAGAAACTAAATTGACTAGGGTGGAGTCTGTCTCATTTCCTCAGTCAGAGAATAACAAATTGCAGCACACAAAATAGACAGCCACAAGGGGGCGGTAGAGGCTACCCAGCAGATTCCTCCACTTGGACAGAGGAGAAAATGAAGACAGGATGGCAGCTGTGAGCCCTGTAGCAGGGCTCCACGTCTGCTCTAACCTTCCCAGAAATTAAGAGCAGAGAAACACAGTCCACTATACCAGATTCTGGAACATCTTCAAAGCACCTTGGGGCTGTGACTCTCCAGCGTATCCACTGTAGCAGGGTTCCAGGTTCAATTTAGTCATCTCCCTCCACATATACTCAAGAAAAACCTGAAAACCAAGGCACACAAACTCATATCTGGCAGACAAGCCACTGACACAGAAGCAATGTTAGAGATTAAAAACCAGCCTTTCATTCCTTAAGTTGGGAGTCCTGGGGGTCTTGGGGTTCTAGTCAATGCAATAAGATGTTATGTCTAAGCCACAGAGACCCCAACAACCAACAAGGAGCCTATTGCAATGCAAACACATGGAGGTCTTTATTGTGAGCTCTGTAATAAGGATGCTTGCCAGTCAGCCTCATATGAGATCAAAACTGACCGACCAGGTCTAGGGGTGCTGGGTATTTATTGCAGTTACAGTAAAATTGGGACATTAACATAAAGGTCAGCAGCTTAATATTTTAAAAATTACATGACTGGCATAATCTGCAGGAACCAATCAAAGGGGCAAAATCATCTGACAACCATGATGGGTACACTAACTTTTTCTCTGTAAGGTGTATTAGTTATCCATATGTATCTTAACCCCACAGTTGTACCTTGACTGGCTGTTGACAAGGTGAGCTTGTCATAGGATGTTTAGTCAAATGGACATTGTGAGCTCTCTAAAACAGAATTAATTGGGCTTTACAAATTCATCTTTGTGCCTGAGCTCCTTATTATTGAAAGATGCTCCTGTTCAAGCAAAAACCATGCATGGCAGTCAAAAAGTTACTTGATCCAAAGACCTACCTCACTATCTGTTACTGCACTGTCTGGAACAGTTTTCCTGAGCAGGTACCCCACAGCTCTGGGATCTCAAAATATTAGGGTTTCAAAGGTAACTTCAACATTATAGCTTCTTGTTCCAGTATTTGGGATCCACACATGATTCTCTGTGCTCCTAAAAAGAGATTGGGTCACTTCACCAGCTCTTCCATCTATAGCACTCTAGGTTCTGCTTGACTTCACTATACTGCTGCTGCTGTTATTTCTGCTCATCCCATGGGACTGACATCTTCAATATGCTGGGTTCTTCTCCTGCGACTAGGATTCACTGCATTTCTGTCATACACTCCCTTCACAGGGCCAAGCCTTAGGTGCTCTGCAGGACAGATTCATTTATGCCTAAAAACCAATACCACCTGGGTGATTCTCAAACATGATCAACTCCAGGTGCACAACAAGGTACAATTTTGGCTGTATCTGAAACACAGATTCTCTGTCCTCTCAGAAAACACTTACCAGAAGATGTCACCTCAGTGATCCTGGTTTCTTCTTCATCACCACTAATTTTGTAACTACAGCCAACCAGCATCGATTGTCTCAGTTGTCCCTCCTATCCTTTTCTCCCAGAGCCACATGGGCAAAGCTGCTGAGTTCCTCTGCTTGCTGGGGCTGGAACATGGCCCCTTCTATTACACCATCACCAGCTTTCTATTTTCCAACAACTTCACTGCCTAAGCTTGGCTGTCCTGGATCTTACTCAGTTGATGAACCTTGAACACAGAGATCTGCATGGTTCTGTCTCCTGAATGCTGGGTAATACCTGTGTAACACTTTGCCTGTACCTAAGCTTTTCATTACCTAAAACTTGTTCTGTACCAGGAAGACCTGAATCAGAGATCTGCTTGATGCTCATCTTTTGGGATTTAAGGCTGTACCACCGTGCCTATACTTAAGTATTTTTATTTTAGGTCTTAAAATGAAAGCCCAGAATAGTAATCACAGTCCATCGATGGTCAGTTTCACACATACTGGTGACCCTTGTGTCCACATGAAAACAATAACCAGGTGATAATTGAAAGATATGAAAATTTATAAAGGGTATGAAAAGTTTGTATGACCCCTAGAGCTGAGCCAAGAATGTAGGCCAACCGGTTCACTAGCTCCAGGTTATAGGAACTGGCTGACCACAAAAAAAGCAGAACTAAAAATACAGGTCAGCTGCGTCATTCCGGGAACTGGCTGACCACAAAGTAGATGGTTGAGCAAGATTCAATTCCTGCGAAAAACATGTACAAGATGTTTCCCACATGACCAACTGAATAATGGGCTGGAACTTTCCACTATTTTTATGATACCCTTCCTTGGTTTCCCCCTCAACCCCCTGGTTTGTGATTTTTTTCCTTTAACTACCTTTCTCCCCGTGGCCTCTGAGTCCACACTCCTCATTATGAGTCTCGACCTCAGCCCGGCTGATTCCTGAAATAAAGCCTTTTGTGTCTTGTAAGTTATTGAGTGGTTGCAATATCCCGAGACTAGAGTGAGGGTCTCCCCTCGTGGGGGTCTTTCAATAATAACACCCAACACGATACAGTTCTCCTTTGTACAAGTCTGGGGGTATGTCCATAGGTCCACCAGCCAGTACTTGTAAGCATCTCCAGTCATGCCCCTGCCTCAGATTCATGGGCAACCCGGGGCCTCTGCTTCCACCCACCCGCCACCATACCTGGAGGTTCCAGTCATCTCCCCAGTCTGCAGCGGCCTGGCAGCGGGTGATCAGATTGTGTCTTGAGGTCTGTGACATCAGAAGGAGCCCTCAGATGCCGCCAGGACCGCGGTGCTCCTTTCAGATCACAGCAGTGCTGGCGGGAGCGGTGGCAGAGGTCTCCAGGCGATGTCAATTGGCTTCCAGTGACTCAATCAGCTCCAGCGGGCCAGGACCAAGCCTTCATGGGAAATGTAGCCTCTGGTTGTTTGCCATCTTACTTTTCCTCGTGGCATCATGGGATATGTAGTTTGAAGGCCAGCTACCATCTTGGCATGAGTCCTTATGGGAAATGTAGTCTTGGGCCAGCCGCCATCTCTGCATAGCCCTGGCTATCCTCACTCTGTAAACCATGCTGGCCTCGAACTCAGAAATCTGCCTGTCTCTGCCTCCCAAGTGTGGGGATTAAAGGCGTGTGCCATCAATTATTGATTATGACTATTGAGTAGTATTGGTTATTGATTATTGATCAGCATTGACTGCTGCTTTTCGATTATTGATTATCATGATTATTGATCACTTTTGGTTATTGACTAGTATCAGCTATTGGTCATTGATTAATATTGATTATTGATTAGCATGATTATTGATCATTATTCCATCACTGTCATCCACCTGCCTCTCCATTCCAAGTGCAGGGATTAAAGGCGTGTGCCACCACTGCCTGGCTATGCCTGTCTTCTTAATGTATACTATAAAAGACAAAAGGATTTGGACACATGTGCTGCAGAGTCAGAAAAAATCCACCCGTGTTTCTACAAGAAAACAACTGGTCCAAATGTTTTGTGCAGATTCAGAATCAGTCATGATAGTGAAGTTATTCAGACGTCACCTCCTGATCTAACATGTGAGGAGCATCACCAGGGACCTCACAGGTGGTCACATCTGGCTGATGCTTCCCATGCAGCCCCAGAGAGGACCCAGCCCCCCAGCTCCCACTGCTCAGCCGCCTGCCCCTACCAATTGTGGGCAGTGATCCTGTGCTCACCATGACGAGATTTCAGAGCTTCCCTTATGTCTCCACACAGCACCCACAGTTTCTAATTGGTTCATTTCTGCCCTGCATTTGATTATTTCCTGCTGTCTATGTCTCTTAGGTGTGTTTGCTTCTTTTTGTTCTAAAGGTTTCTGGTGTGCTGTAAGTTGCTTTTGTAGGATCTCTCTGGTATGTTTATGAGGGCACTTAGTGCTATGAATTTTTGTATTACCACTGCTTTCATTGTGCCTCATAAGATAGGGTATGCTATGTCTTTATTCTCATTGAATTCTAGAAAGTCTTTTATTTATTTCTTCCGCGAACAACTTATCATTGTATAGAAAGTTGTTCAGTATGTGGCCTTCTGATGTTTTTGTTATTATTGAAGTCTAGATTACTCTAGTGATTTGATAGGATGCATGAGAATATTTCAGTCATCTTCTATCTGTTGAGACTTGATTTGTGACAGATTTGTTTTTTGGGTTTTTTTGAGACAGGGTTTCTCTGTGTAGTCCTGGCTTTCCTGGAACTCACTCTGTAGACCAGGCTGGCCTCAAACTCAGAAGTTGGCCTGCCTCTGCCTCCCAAGTGCTGGGATTAAAGGCGTGTGCTACCACTGCCCGGCTGATTGATTTCTTATACCCATTTTCACCCTTGGGTTCCTGATGTGATTTATTAAGAGATTTGTATTCTGAGGATTTAAGATAGATATGACTGATTTCTAGATAAAAGTTTAAATTTATGAATCCTTTAATATTCTTATAAGATTTCTCTTTAAAGATAAATAATAAAATAATTACTTTTTTTGTAACCACAAATTGCTGCTGCCAGTAAGAGAAATGGGCTGAGAAAACCATTTTGCTTGCTCACACTTTGTTAATCTATAACAAGTTGCTTAGCTACACGTGCACATGGGTTTAGGGGAATAATTCATTATTTCTTGTAAATGTATTGGGTAACACACTGTTTTATCATGATTACTTACTAGAAGAAGATTAAAACAAAATCACATTGTTATTTTACACTGCTTGAAGAGTTTTGCTGGGATATATAAGCTATAGAAAAAAATAAAGTGTAGAGGATTGGAACATTGCTCCTTTCATCAATCAGCTGTGTGTGTGTGTGTGTGTGTGTGTGTGTGTGTGTGTGTGTGTGTGTATGCATAAGGTTTGTGTGAATGGGCATTGGGATAGTGTTCCTTCCACCCATCACCTATGGGTATGCGTGTATACCCGTAACGCTTATCTCCGTGTGTGTTGGAGCTTGCTCCATCTTCCAATAGTGTGTATGTATGTGTGTGTGTGTGTGTGTGTGTGTGTGTGTGTGTGTGTGTGTGTGTGAAATCATCGGAGCCTGCTTTCTGGAGCTATGCTCTAACTATTCAATATGTGAGTGTGTATATATCTATCTATAAGTCTGGATGTATGTATGTATGTATACATGCATATATTTGTGTGTATGAAGTTTTTGGACTCTGCCTTATGTTTCATTCTCTCTGCTGTCTTTCTCTCTCTTCTTCTTCTTCTTCTTCTTCTTCTTCTTCTTCTTCTTCTTCTTCTTCTTCTTCTTCTTCTTCTCCTTCTCCTTCTCCTTCTCCTTCTCCTTCTCCTTCTCCTTCTCCTTCTCCTTCTCCTTCTCCTTCTTCTTCTTCCTCTCTCTCTCTCTCTCTCTCTCTCTCTCTCTCTCTCTCTCTCTCTCTCTCTCTCTCTCTCTCTGTGTGTGTTTATTTTCTCTCTTTCTCCTTTTTCACTGGCCCCAAGGAATTTAAAGAGTTCATAGTTTTTCTGCTGCCACAGAGAGTGCCAGACTCATCAATTAAACTTTGTTTCCACAGAGAAAGGTCTGCTGACACTGGCAGTAGCCCCATAGGTATCATGATCTGTCCCTGTCAGCAACTGGAAACACTGACCCCAATGGCTGCCTGCCTCAGTTTACTCACCACATGGATGCCAAAGCTGGTAATTGGCAGTCAACTTTAGTGAACAAACTGACAGAAAGCTTATTTTTACCCTGACATGTCAGAGGCATGGGACACTACATGGAGGGAACCATCTGAGTGGTAAATGAAGCATCTTCACTGGCTCATTCCTGTTGAGAAGCTGCATGCTTCTTCATGTGCAGATGAGACACTGAGGCTGAATGAAGCCCTGCTTGTCTCCATGCAGGAAGCTACACAGTTCAATCAGACTTGTGTAATAACTCAGGTGATGGTGGTCTGTGGATGATTGACAGAAACTCCTATAGCACTGGGAGCAAGTTTGGTCTTCTCTCCTGTGTAAATCCTCTCATAAGCCTGCAGGTTGGTCTTGACATTCTTGATAAGAAAAGGGATTATAATTTAATTTATAAATTATAAATTATAATTTATACCTGAGTTCTCAGCCAGCCAGAGATACACTATGAAACCATACCTCAAATGGAAAACCAAAACCAAAACAAACAAAAAACAAGAACCCACAAACAAACAAACTGAAATCAAAGTTAAAATGTATAAAACAGGAAGACCTGATTTGTATAACATTAAGTCTTTCAAGGTTCGAAAATTTGCACTGAAGCACTAATATTCATCAAGGCATTTCTTATGAGAGTGTCACTGTTGCATATGCATGTGAGGGCCACATTTCAACACCAGAAACCTTACTTTATCATTGTATAACCTAAGTTTTTTGGACAGGGTATCTTACTGACCTGCATTAAGCAATTTGAAAAGCCACATAGTCACTTCAATCTCCATATTCTGCAGGTGTCCTTATGGAGGTACAGCCAGTGTTTCTCTCCCTGATGGAGCAGGCTGGAGACACTGGGGACACTGGGGACACTGGAGATGGCCACAACACTAATGACATAAGTGGTGGCATTACTAGTCTCATAAATAACGGAGATTCCATTTTCATTATCCGGAGAGAGCAGTGTTCTGACCCTGATGTGGATGGTGTTTTCTATGCAGTGCCTCTGGATTAAAGAATAGCAATGTGTGGTACCTACAGGTCCCCGGAAGAGTCCCTGTGGGCAGCTTCTTCTCAAGTTGTTCTTATGGAGGCACCAGGCTTCCTGTCCAGGCCAGAGCAGCCTACCCCTAAGCCTGCCCCTCTTTTCCAGCATCATGTGGCAAATTCAACCTTTGAGGGTTACCAAGAAAGACTCCAGAGAGACCACAAACTATACAAATGTGAGGAATGTCCCAGAACCTTCAGATATCCCTGCCACCTCTCCATCCACCAGAAAACACACAGGAAGGAGCCATTTTCCTGTAAGGAGTGCCAGATAGGCTTTTACCGTGAATCAGAACTTCGAGTCCATGAGGTCATACACCAGGCCGAGAAACCTTTCACATGAAGGACATATGGAAGGGTTTTCGGATACAAGACCAACCTGCAGGCTCATGAGAGAATTCACACAGTAGAGAGACCTTACTCCTGCTGTCTGTGTAATCTTACCTTCTGCCAGTCATCCACATACCGCCATCATCTGAGGAAGTTCCACAGATCAGAATGAGCCGTTACCCTTCCTCACCAGAGGCCAGCAGGGTTTCAGTCCCAGTGTCTCATGTGCACGTGAAGAAGCATGTAGCTTTTCAGTAGGAGTTAGCCAGTGAAGTGGTTTCATTTAACACTCAGATTGCTTCTTCCATGTGTTGTCCCATGCCATTGGCATGTGAGGGTAAAAATGAGGTTTCTGTCACTTTGTTCACAAAAGTTTCTCAAGTGCCTAAATACTGGCTGTGATCTGATTCCCCAGTAGTGAATAAATGTTGATGGTTATGTTTCTCCTGTGTGTTTTGTTTCTTGTGTGCTTGTGTTTCTGGATGTTAGTGTGTGGGGCTATTGTGCCTTACCTTCCACCTTATTTTAGACAGAGCCTGTCTAGTTTAACAATTTGTGCTCCAGGCAAGGTGACCCTGAAGAGCACACAAATCCTTTTGTCTTCATTCTCCACAGTTCTTAGGAAGCTGAGATCTGACAAATGTCTCTGCCTCTGAATCTGCCTTTCAAAAATTTTTATTTTATATGTGTGTGCTTGAGTATATATATTTGCACTTCCGCTTTGAAGGAGCCCTTATGTGTCTGTGGGTCCATCAGATCTCCTTCTTTTATTTATGTTAATTTGTTTTGATTAGTACCAGATCTACACAGATTGTGATCTCACCTTGCCAGTTTGACTTGTATCCCTCACTGGGTTTCCTTAATTTTGGAGGATATGTTTCATTTTGCATAAAGTTTGGACATTTCTGAGTTGTTAATAGGAAATTTATCCAAGTGTGTATTCATTCTTTATTTGTTTTGTATTTTAGGGTTTTTTTTTCAAATTTAGTTTTAAATATTTTCTATATTATACAGATGTGTCAGAAGATAAGAGTTTTTAGGTTTTTTTTCAAATTTAGTTTTAAATATTCTTTTATGGTAGAATCATGTCAGAGGATAAGAGTACAAACTGCTCTTATGTGGGATCTCAGTTTAATACCCAGCTCCTGCCAGTGGCTAACACATGTTTATAATTCAGCTGTAAGAGATCTCACACCTAAGGCCACTTACATGGAACCTCCTCCAGCAAACATAATTAAAAACCAAATAAGTCTTAGATGCAATTAATCTTTATAAAATGAGAATGTTTAGCCACTCATTGTAAGTATGATTGTCAAATATTTATTGTTGTTTCTTTTGGTGGATTTTAAGTTTTGCTTATGTTGATTTATGAAACAATGGCATGTTTTAAGTCTCTCTTTGAAAAAATAAATAGTATTTAGTCAAAACTAGTGAAAACAATACTTTTCCATTTATTTATTTATTTGTTTATTTATTTATTTAGATAGGGTTTCTCTGCATGTAGCCTGTCTTTTCTATAAGTGACTTGGTAGTCCAGGTTAGCCTCAAATTCATTGGTTTGCCTCTGTCTCTTGGGTGCTAGCATTAAGGCTTATGACAATGCATCTAGTGAAATGCTAATCTTTAGGAAACATATCTGTTACTTCTCATTTAAATAACAGAGAAATCTACTTTTATAAAGAACAAAATTTTAGACATTTCTTCACTGAGAGCTGCATAAATACAATGAAATAATGACTTTTATTTAAACTAACTTCATTAAATTATGCACACTCATAATGCATTTCTACGGTCTTATGACCCTATTAATTTAATTTTTTAATAGGAATAGAAATGGTTGCTACAAACTTGGCAATGGGAGTTTTCCATTCCCCTCAGAATTCAATGGGAGTGCTTAGCAATTCCTCAATGCTATTGTATGCCTTTTTCATATTTACTGGGAAGCACTTAATGCCCAAAGACCTGATTATAAAGCAAATGACTTTTGCCAATTGCTTGTCTATCATCTCAAGAGGCATTCCACTGACAAGGTTAGATTTTGGATTTAAGAATTTCCTCGACTATATTGGATATAAATTGATGCTGAATAACCAAGGTGATGTCCATGCATGCCATGTGTATACTGACTAGCTTCCAAGCAATCACAGTCAGCCATGGCAACTGTGAATGAAGCTGAAGCACAGAGCCACCAAGTACATTGGTCCCTCTTAGTCACAGAGGTAGCTTGTGCACTCGCTTCTAAACATCTTGACTCTAGCAAGAGTGTCAGGCCCCAGGTACAACAAAAATATGACTTAGCAGGATGAGTATTGGTACTGCTCATTGCTTGCTTCTGGCAATGTAGCAACTGCAGCCAATATGTTGTGCCTTTCTTATGGACTGTGTCTGGGACTCATGTCCTGCTCAAGTGACTTCATGGTGTGTATCCTCTACAGATGCAAGAAACAAGTAAAGTATGTCTAAAGTACTCAGTACTTTCTGAAACTCTACTCTGAGAGCCATTCAAATTATCCTCACCCTGCTATGTTTATATGTTATCTCTTATTCATTCTCTTTTATTGTGATCACCTTTACAGCCTACCCCAAATATCCAGTGCTAAGGAGAGTTAAGTAGACTTATATTTCTAGCATTATGCTTTTCCACATTCTGTCCCTTTGGTGTCATTAGCAATAGGAAGTTGAGTTCCAGCCTGTTTTACCCTGCTGTGGTAAAAGATAGCTATCTTCAACTGTGGCATAAACCCTGGCTGTCCCTTTTACTTCTAAATATGCATTATCTTTTTATCTGTTGTAGGATGCTAAGACAATAGTATGGAAACACTAAGCATCCAGTAACTGACTTTTTCAGTGTGGAGTACTCACTAGCCATTTGATCATAGCATTTTCCTTACAGACTTTACTATCCAATAATGTGTAATTTTTCAACTAAATCTATATAAAAATATATAGGTTTATCACATACAAAATTTTAACATGAAATTAAGCAACATGTAAATGAAGATGATAAATTATAAGGAGGAGGAAACACATGTGATGGCTCAGGAAAGATTTGTGTGTGTGTGTGTGTTTTCATTTTATTTTACATGTTATGGGTATTTTTCCTGCACATATGTCTTAAAACATGGATAAAATACATTAAAAGGGCATTAGACCCCTTAGGAGTGAAGTTATTCATAATTCTGAGCAACTATTGAATGGTGAAAATCAACCCTGGATCTCCTAGATGGTCACTACATGCTTTTAACATCTGAGCAGCATTCCAGCTCCAAGCTGCTGTTCTCATACTTAGACACTACAGTCCTCCAAATGTCACCAATGGTCAGAAAATGTTCTAATAATTATGGAAATGGAGGTCCCCTTAAGAAAATTAGTCTCAGACAAACAAATGTTACCTTTTCTATTATGTGAATCAGAGTAAAATATGAATTTCTGAGATGAGAAAAAGATCCACAGTGCAGGAAATGGGAACATGGATGAGATACTGAAGGGAAGAACATGACACAGGCACATAACACACATGTATGAAAATACCACATTTGTATTGGTATGTACAATTAATACACTCTGTGTATTAAAAAGTAATTAAAACCTGTCACTATAGCTATGTGGCCCACTAGGTTCATTTTACTTCTATATCAATTGTCCTGAGTCTAGTATGTTCTGAGACACGGGGTGCATGATTAGCACTCAGGAGTTGAGTGCAGACTCATAGGGGGCATGATTAAGACTGAGAAGGCATGTCCTGACACACAGGTGCCATGCTTAAGACTCAGGGGGCATGTCCTGAGACACAGGGAGCATGTTTAGGACTCTGGGGGCGTGTTTAAGACTCAAGAGGCATGTACTGAGTCACAGGTGCCATGCTTAAGACTCAGGGGGCATGTCCTCAGACAGAGAGTGCATGCTTAGCACTCAGGAGTTGAGTCCAGAGTCATAGGGGGCATGATTAAGACTGAGAAGGTATGTCCTGAGTCACAGGTGCCATGCTTAAGACTCAGAGACATGTCCTCAGACACAGGGAGCATGTTTAGGACTCTGGGGGTGTGTTTAAGACTCAGGAGGCATGTCCGGAGTCACAGGGGATGTGCTTAGACTCTAGCATGTATTCTTTCCTGATAATGACGACTAAAGAATTGTGCAAAGGCTTGACTGTATTAAATACACTCACAGGGTTTCTGTCTTAATGTTTCCATTGCTATGAGGAGAAATCAAGAACGAGGCAACTCCTATAAAATCAACAGTTTAATTGGGACCGGCTAACGGTTTCAGAGATTTAGACCTTTTTTGTCATAGCAGGAAACAAGGCAGGCATGAAATAAAACATGATGCTGGCGAAGAAGCTGAGAGTTTTGCATCTTGATCCAAAGGCAGCCAGTAAGAGACTGTCTGCCAGAGAGCTAGTAGGAGGGTCCATTCTGCACTGGGTGGAACTATGAAGCCCACACCCACAGGGATGCGCTTCCTCCAAGGCCATATCTCATAACTTCTTTCCACTCCCTGAGCCAATCATATTTATACTACCACATTCCACTGCCTGGCCCCCATATGATTGTACAAACACATGATTGTATGGAGACGATATTTAAAAATAGCATAATACAAAATATGTGAGGTTCAAATTAGAAAGTCCCCATCATATATAGAAGTCTCATAAATGTTAAAAGTCCAAAGTTCAAAGTCTCTTCTGAGATCATTCCAATCATGTAACTATAATCCCCTATACTTTCAAAAAATAGCACATAATATCCATCCAAATTCACAGAATATAGGTCCCCATTCATAATCACCATTGTTAGGAAATACTGGGACAAAAGAAGACCAAAAGCCAGCACAGAAATCTCCAAACTCTGCATCTCCATGTCTGATGTCAAAGTGTTCTTCAGATCTCCAACTCCTTCCTGCTGTGCTCACTCCAGCACAATTCTTTCTCTTTGGCTGATTATATTTCCTGAATGTAGTTTTCCTGAGAAGTTATCCCATAGATTTGGAATCTAAACCTCTTGGGGTCTGCAAAGTAACTTCAAAATTACAGCTTCTTGTTCCAGTATCTGGGATCCACAGATGATCTTCTGCACTCCTCAAAAGAAGCTGGGTCTCTCTCCAGCTCTTCCCTCTATAGGACACTAAGTTCTGCTTGACTCCACTCAATTGCTGCTGCTGTTCTTTCTGCTCATTCCACGGGACTGACATCTTGAATATGCTGGGTTCTTCTGTGACAAACAGTCTTCACTGCATTCCTCTCATGCTCCCTTCATGGTGCCAAGCCTTAGCTTCACTGCATAAAACATCCATGCCTTAAAACCAGTGCAACCTGGGTGAGTCTTACCCAGGACTGAGTCAAGCTACACCACAAGGGACAACCTTGTCTAGCTCTGGAATACAACTTATTTCTCCTCTCAGAAAACACTTACCCGAAGATGTCACCTCAGTGATGCTGTTTTCTTCTTCATCCCCACTAATTTTCTAACTAGAGCCAACCAGCATCAATTGTCTCAGTTGTCCCTTTTCTTCTTTCCTCTAAAAGCAGAGCCACATGGACAAAGTTCCTGAGTTCCTCTGCTTGCTGGGGCTGGAACATGGCCCCTTCTACTACATCATCACCAGCTTTCTAGTTTTCAACAACTTTACTGCCTAAGCTCAGCTGTCCTTGCACATGATCTGTGGATTAACCTTGAACTCAGATCTGCATGGCTCTGTCTTCTGAATGGTGAGTAATACGTGTGTAACACTTTGCCCATACCTAAACTTTTTATTACCTAAAACTTGTTCTGTACCTGGATGACTTGAATCAGAGATCTGCTTGATGTTCATCTCCTGGGATTTCAGGTGTGTACAACCATGCCTAAGTATATCCTATATCCTTTAAGATTTTAAATCTAAAACCCAATATAGTAATCACAATTTGTCAATTGTCAATTTGACACATACTTGTATCTCTTCATGTCCACATAAAAACAATAACCAGTTATTAATACTGCCTAACATTATACAGTTCTCATCCATACAACTTGATATCCATATGTTTAGGTGGATGGAATCTTGTCATAATATCACCATTTTTAATAACATTGTGTATCTTTTATCACAAGATATACCTTCATTCAACTTCCTGGTGAGATTTTTCTCTTTGAAGCTAACATTTTATATTTTTCCTTTCTAAGATTACTAAGCATAATCAAAACAATCACCATGAGAGTCAACACAGGCCAAAGACTATGCTTGGCTTTCCTGAGACTTCCTTTGTCAATGCAATTAACAAAATAAACCTCTTTACCTTCAGATGGAAGCAAAACACAGCAACATTCTTCAGCAAAGCATTACAAAAACTATACGCAAAGTTCAAACCACCCTTAGTACATATGTGTTCTACTAGCATGGCCAATGAATTTACACTTAATTCATGTACAAATCCAAAGTCTAAAAATTTACATTGCTTCTAACAAAAGCATGGTCAGGCCTACCAATAAGAATACTTAAGTTTGGGGAACCAACTTCTGTCTCAGATAGAATTTCCATTGCTAAGAAGAGACACTGTGACCAAGGCAACTGTTTTAAAGGCAAATAGATAATTCGGTCTGTCTAACACTTTCAAGTGTTTAGTTCATGACCAACATAGCAGGAAGAATGGCAGCATGCAGGCAGCCATGATGCTGGAGAAGGAGCTGAGAGTTTTGCATTTTTATGAGAAGGCATCCAGGAAGAGACTGTCATCCAGCCAGGTGGTAAGAGAGTCTGTTTTTTACTGGCTGGAGCTCCAGAGACCACCACCCTAGGAGTTCACTTCCTTCAAAACATTAATATCTACTCCCACAAGGCCAAACATACTAACATTGTTACTTCTTAAGGACAAGCATATTCAAATCACCACAGTTTATTTCTACTATAAATTCTTTCATGCATTTAAATGTGATTAGGACATGCAGATGCTTTACCACACTGATTACTTTCATAAGGTTTCTCTCTAGTATGTGTTGATTTTTTTATTCAAAGAATACCGTGGCATGTAAAGGATTTTCCAACTTGAGTACATTCACAAGATTTTTGTTCAATTTGTGGTCTTTTATGTCTTTGGAGACTATAGTGATAGGCACAGTCTTCTCCACGTTTGTTACATTCATAATGTTTCTCTAAAAAGTGTGTTACTTGAAGTATTTGGAGAGTACATTGTCATGCAAAGACTTTACCTCATTCATGGCATTCATGCAGTTTCTCTACAGTATGTGTTCTTTTATGGATCAGGAGATGTCTGTGACATGCAAGGGCTAAGCACCTTGATGACACTGAGTCACTCTCTTGAATGTGTTCCATTATATAGTCGCAGATAAAAGTGAATTGTCAGATTTTCCACAATGATTACATTAATGAGGCTTCTCTCCAGTGTAATTTCTTTGTGTGTGTGTAAAGAACTCTGACATGCAATGGCTTTACCACGTTGTTAATATTCAAGCAGTTTTCTCTCTGGTACGTGATCTCTCCTGTCACTGCAGATGACTGTGACTTGCAAATGCTTTACAACACTGATGACATTCATGGGGTTTCTCTCCTTTACCTGTTCTTTTATAATACTGGAGATGCTAAACTTGTGAAAAGTCTTTAACACGTTGATCACATTCATGCGGCTTCTTCTAATATGTTATCTTTTATGTTTTTGAGACTAGTGGGACATGCAAAGGCTTTAGCACAATGATCACATTCATAGTTCTGTCCAATATGGGTTCTTTTATGGTTTTGGAAAAAATCCTTATGGAAAGGCTTTTACCACAATGATCATATTCATTGGTTTCTTTCCAATATGACTTCTTTTATGGGTTTGGAGACAAAAACTTTGTGAAAATGCTTTTACCGTATGAATTACATCCATACAGATTCTCTCCAGTATGTGATCATTTATGTCTTTGGAACTTTTTCACTTATAAATGGTTCTTTCCACATTGATTACATAACTAAGGTTTCTCTCTGGTATGGGTTCTTTTATGATATTGGAGGTGACTTTGTTGTGTAAAGCCTTTACCACATTGATTACATTGATAAGGTTTCTCTCCAGTATGTGTTCTTTTATGTTTTTGAAGATTACTGTGAAATGAAAAGGCTTTACCACATTGATTACATTCATAAGGTTTCTCTCTGGTATGTGTTATCTTATGACACTGGAGACCACTGTGACATGAAAAGGCTTTACCACATTGATTACATTCATAAGGTTTCTCTCCAGTATGTGTCCTGTTATGATATTGAAGACCACTGTGATGTGAAAAGGCTTTACCACATTGATTACATTCATAAAGTCTCTCTCCAGCATGTGTTCTTTTATGTCTTTGGAGATTACTTTGACATGAAAAGGCTTTACCACATTGATTACATTCATAAGGTCTCTCTCCAGTATGTGTTGTTTTATGTCTTTGGAGATTACTGTGACATGAAAAGGCTTTACCACACTGATTACATTCATAAGGTTTCTCTCCAGTATGTGTTCTTTTATGTCTTTGGAGATGACATTGTTGTGTAAAGCTTTTACCACATTGATTACATTCATGAAGTTTTTCTCCAGTATGTGTTCTTTTATGTCTTTGGAGATGACTGTGACTTGAAAAGGCTTTACCACATTGAATACATTTATGAGGTCTCTCTCCAGTATGTGTTGTCATATGACAATTGAGACTACTGTGACATAAAAAGGATTTACCACATTGATTACATTCATAAGGTTTCTCTCCAGCATATGTTCTTTTATGTCTTTGGAGATTACTGTGACTTGAAAAGGATTTTCCACTTTGGTTACATTCATAAGGTTTCTCTCCAGTATAACTTTTTTCATGCCTGCAACAGTAATTGGCATATGTGAAAGGTTTACCACATTCATTAGACTGATCAATCATTTTACCAATATGTATAAATTTTATAGTTGGTCTAATAATAAAGAACACTCAGATTTTAAGGTTTTATCACTTTGATGTTCATGGTTTTACTTTCTCACTGTGGGTTGCTTTACCTCTTTGAAAATATCTGTGATGATAAGAATACTTATTACATGGCTCATATTTACAGAATCCTTTTTCTATATGAGATTTTTATATAATGTTTTTCATATGTCATAAGAAATATGGGATAACTCAGAGCATTAAAACACTGAATGTATTCTTAGTTTTTCCTGTAGTGTGCATCACACAACAGCAGCACTGTGAACCAAGGTTTAACAAAAGAATTTACATATTTCTAGTACGCACAGAGATTTTCTGCAGTGTGACTTTGGGGATATTCTCAGTAAAGTCAGGAAACCAATTAATTGCAAACACCTATCATATTCAGAAGTCTACCAAAGGCAGGATGCTATATATCTTCTCATTGTTCTGAAATAGATAGAGGTACATTGTGCCTTTTAGTATCTCTATGCTCACAGTTTTTCATCCATTTTGACAATTGATACACCCATTAAAAAAGAACAAATGAATGGTTTCCACATTGAATTCACATGCATTGACTTTTTGTTCATTGTAGACATGATTATTGTTTCTCCTGGCCAACATTCTTGACACTCATAAACTGACCTCACAATAAACTTAAAAGTTTCACTACAAGAATATGAGTATCACCAACTTTATCATGGACTATTTGCTTATTAGAAGGTTATGGATAGATGTTTATCACTATTCAATATGCAACATCTAAATATTATGAAACTATACAAATTGACATTCCACAACATAGTTCTAATGGAGATACAAATCAAATAAAGGAATCACTTAAGGCATTGTTTTTTCCTCTTCTTTCTTATAGAAATGCCTTGCAAACACCAATCAGATAATGGACATTGAGGTACATAGTTTTGGGAGAACATTATAATCATAGCTACAATAAAAAGACTGATATTTTACACACTTGCTTTACTTTAGAGCTTCCAGATCATATTAAAATTTCCTCACAACCATATTTGTAGCAGCTTAAACATTAAAATTACCTTTCATGATTTCTAGAAGTTTGACATTGTTCTTCAATATGATGGTCTTTCAAATTATAGCCTAAAACACAGTACCAGAAAATAAATGATATGGTATTGGAATTAGGCAAAATTCAATTCACACTGAATTTTCACAGCAATTAACCTGATTTATTCAACTCAGTATTACTTGTTCTCTATTGAAATAAGAGATGTTCATCATTATTCAAGAAACATTTTTCCCTTATTTTGAAAAGCAAAAGAAAATTCAGTCTTACGTATAGCCATGAGGTTCCAGTAGGTCTCCAGAATCACATCTTTGTAGAGATTCTTCTGGGAAGTATCCAGCAAATTCCACTCTTCCACAGTGAAGTTCACATGCACATCATCATAAGTCACTGCATCCTAAAATATCACATATATGTGTCCAACACAAAGCCTGATACTGATATCACTACAAAGTAAATGTGTGCTTCCTAGGCAATGTAATCATATAATTTAGGTGATTCCTCCACTTATTTGCTGACACACGAATTATAATATAATCACCACGTCAGTTTAGAAGGAACTTGAAATATAAAGTTCACCTGTGTCACTTCTGATCTTTTCTGAATAAGATATAGCCTTGCAACACAAATGGCAATTGAGAGGGATATGCAGGAGGAAACATGTCAACTGTACTGAGCACACATCTGAAAAACTGTATGAACAATTACTAACTACAAAGGTGATGGGCAAGCTGCGTGTATTTGCTCATGTCGTTAATCACAGAGGTACAGGCATGTGTATGTCATTGAGCTGGATGCCAGCTCGGTCTATGCAATGAGTTTCAGGACAGCAAAAGTTATATGTTAATAACCTCACTCTGCTACAAAAATAAACCAGGAAACAAAAATGAAGGAATGAACTCACAGTTCTTTACTGAAGTTCCTGCAAAGAATTGTACACTCACTGTAGTTCTGTATTTTCTTGCATAAATATAAAGTTATTCAGTTTAAAAAGCAATATTAATTAAATTTTACTAAAAGGGAATGAATGGTTAAACAGTTAAAATGGACAGATGAAAATATTACTAAAGCATATGTTGATCAGAAATAAAGAATGTAGTTCAGGAGATATAGCTTAGGAGTTGAAAGCTCTTCTGGTCTTCCCCATAATGGTGGTCAATTTCTAGAATACACATGTGGACCCACTGCTGTCCATTTCATCAAGATCAGAAGTTCTGAGGCCTTCTTCTGACAACAGTAAAGATATGGCACACACATATATGAATATATTCATATTCATGCATACAGGCATAATAGACTTATTTATTCAAAAATTTCACAACAAACATAACAGTTAGGCAGAACATCATACACCTGAAATTTAATTAATCTGAAGCATCATATAATATTGATGACATGAGCATAAGCCATCTGGAGAAATAGAATGTAATCTATATATTAGGCTGAATTTCAAAATTAAATATGTGGATGAAGAGTAGCACAAAAGCATGTGCTTATTGAACAAAAACATGTCATGTCACTTATGTGGTTTCTATATCTACAATCAGGACAGGAAGGGCTTCCCAGAAAAAGATGGTCTAGAAAAACAAAAACAGAATGAATAAAGTTAAAAATATGAAACCACCAGGTTTGCAAAGTAGCATAGCATTGAACAACAAATGTGTGCACAGCACCTTCTGTGATTGAGGTACAGAGTCCAAATAGGGAATGTATGGGAGCATGAGATGAAAGCTGAAGTATCAGATTCAACCACAACACTGGAGATGCCCAAAACAAAATTTATCCTGTCTAAAAGAAATGTAGAGATAAAGCTGAAGCAGAGACTGAAGGTGTGGACAATGAAAACTCATCCAATTGGAGACACACATGGACAAGCTTGAATCCATGACATTATTAAGGATATTCTGTGATGCTCCCACACAGGAGGCTTGCATAATTGTCCATTGAGAGGCTCCACCCAGCAGCTGACTGAAGCTGAATTGGAGATCCACAGTCAAAAATTGCTTGGATTTTGGTAATTCTGATACAAACATTGGGGAAAGGATTGAGGGCCCTGAACAGGATAGGAACTCCACAGGAAGACCAACAGACTCAACTAACCTTGTTACTTTGGGATATTCAGAGACTGAGCCACAAACAATAACACATACAGGCTGGACAAAGAACCCTGGCACATAAGTAGCAGATGTGCAGCTCAGTCTTCATGATGATCCTCCAACTACTATAGCAGGAGCTGTCCCTAAAGCTGCTGTCTATCATTGGACTCTGTTCCCTTAACTGGGCTGCCAAATTTGGCCTCAGTGGAGAGGATGCACCTAACCCAATAGAGACTTGAAACACCATCATGGATACCCAGGGGCCCACACCCTCTCAAAGGACAAACAGAAGATACAGGAGGGACTCTGTGAAGGCAGATGACCTAGAGTAGGGACTCCACTAAGTTCATAGCCATTTCAAATATAACAACTTAAAACTGGAAAGAATCCAGATGCCCCTTAACCAAAATATGAATATAGAAAATGTGGTTCATTTATGAAATGAAACATTATTCAGCTATAAAATACAAGGACATCATGAATTTTTCAGGCAAGTGGATAAAGCTAGAAACTTCTCATCTCGATTGAGGTAACCCAGATCTAAAAGCACATGCATGTATGTACTCACTTACAAGTGAATAATAATCATAACACAGGAAACCCACACTACACTCCATAGACACAAAGAAACTAAAGAAGAAAGAAGGCCCAAATGAGCACAGTTGAATCTTACTCAGAAGGGGGAGTAAAGCAATAATAAGAAGCAGATGGAAAAACAGAGAACTGGATGGGAGAGCAGATAAGAAAGGGTAATCGGGGAGAACCTGGAACAGGTGAGATGAGAGATAAGAGAGGGCCAGAGGGGGAAAATTAATCAAAATCTGCAGCTGGCTCGGGTGAGGGGGTACATTGATGATGTGCCAGAGACCACAAACTAGGAGTGTATGTGGTCGATCTTACCTGAGATGTATAGCAGTTAGATATGGACGCTGAAGAGGCCACATCCTGCAGTCAGGCAAGACCCATAGTAGAGAGTTAAAGACACCAACCAATCCAAAAACCTTTCTACCCCAAATTTGGTCCTGTGCACAAGAATGCAATCTACAACATAGATTCCATGCAGCAGTAAAATAACCCTTTGATACCATGTTGTTGTTCTAACTTGCTACTCTGCTGCTGTGATTGAATCCTCTAAGCAAAACATGTCAGGTAATAAATGGTTGTTGTACATGGTTCTGTCAGATCACAGTCCATCATTTTGGGAGCTTAGATTAGAAACTTAAGGCAAAATGCATGGACAAACACTGTCTCCTGGCTTGCTCTCTTGCTTGGTGACTATCTCATGCTCAGCCTGCTCTCTCATCCAGCCCAGGACCACTTGCTTAGGGATATTGCTACCCTCAGTGGAAGAGCCTTCCTAATCAGTTATCAACACTATCTCTCACAGACATTGCAACCAGCCATTCTGATGAGGACACACCCTCAATTGAGGTTCCTTCAGATGACTGTAGCTCTGAAATGCTGAGAACCAAAAACAAAATGACACAAACAAAATAATAAATGAGGAAGTTGTTACAACACAAAATCAATAATTTAACCATGTCAATTACAGGAGGCCCTGCCACCACAAGAGGGAATTGGAGTTGTGGCTGAGCCAGGACAAAATAGGGAGAACACCTGGCTCAGAGCAGGGAAGGATACACTGGAATGGGGAGCTCAGAGGCTGTGCTGACCTAGAGTGAGTATCTTTAACCCTGGCTTCCCAGGCCAGTGCTACCAAAGAGGAGGCTAAAGCAGCTGGAAGGTAGACAGAAAAGCAGATTGTACCAGAGACCTGGAAATGGCCACTGACAAAAGACAAGACCTCTGGTGCAAGGAAGATATGCTAAATTTGTGAAAATCGATGAAGAACAACCTTCCATCTCATGCCAGCTCCAACTTCAAAACTACAGAGTCACATATGAACTGGGCAGAGGGTAGTTCAGGAGGTGGGAAATGAGATCTTTGTCTTTCTACCCTGTAAAACAAGGTAGGCAGAGCCTGATTTTGCCCTGGATGCTGTCTCAAAGGGCTCTCTGTCATGGACTAGTCAATGGGTCTAAGTCCTGCTGTTAAGAAGGATTTAACCCAAGGTGTGGGGCTAATAAATAAATCAATTAGGATGGAGTCTGTCTCATTTCCTCAGTGAGAGAATAACAAAGAGCCACACACAAAATAGACAGCCACAAGGGGGCAGTAAAGGCTTCCCAGCAGATTCTTCTACTTGTACAGAGGAGACAGTGAAGATGGGAAGGGAGCTGTCAGCCATGCAGCAGGATTCTAAGTAGGCTTTAACCTTCCCAAATTTTTTTCTTTTGGATATTTTATTTACATTTCAGATGCCATCCCCTTTCCCCATTTCCCCTCCCTAGAAAACCCCTATTCCATGCCCCCTTTCCCTTTTTGCTTTTATACAATTTTTAAAAATGTTAATCAAAGGCTTTATAAGTTTGGTAATGCTCAATCAGAAGTGTAACCCAGCTGGGCAATGGTGGCGCACACCTTTAATCCCAGCAATTGGGAGGCAGAGGCAAGTGGATTTCTGAGTTCAAAGCCAGCCTGGTCTACCGAGTGAGTTCCAGGACAGCCAGGGCTACACAGAGAAACCCTGTCTCAAAAAACCAAAAAAAAAAAAAAAAGTGTAACCCAATACCCAACCTAGATATATCAACTATCTTTGACTGGTGGAGACACATGAACATCTGTCTCCATGTCCACCCTCTCTTTCTCTTTCTTTCTTTCTCTCATCACCTAACTTTTCCTCTCCTCCCCTCCTTACTCCTTCTCTTCCTCTCAGTACTCCTCCCACGTTAGCTCCTCCTACATATCACTCTTCCTGTTAAAATAAAACATTTCTCTAAAAGTACAATTAGAATATAATTATTTCTAATTCTGCCAGTGAGGTGCAAGTTAGTCACAATACCCAGTCCATCATTTTGTTGACTAACCAGAACCTTTGTCATCTCTCCTAACTAAAACATTTAGTTCTGAACCTGGCTTTTTCTTGGCTTTAGAATGAATGTCAGCTGAAAACCATCCCCAAAATTAAGACCATGTGCACACCATCCACTACACCAGGCTTTGAAACATCTTCCAAGTCCTTTGTGGCTTCAACGCTCCAGTGCGTCCACTATACTGTGCTTCCACAGTCACCTTAGTCATCTTCCTTTGCAAATACTCAAGAAAAACTAAAACCCAAGGTACACAGACACAAATCTGACAGATAAGCAACTCTGACACAAAGAACAATGACACATCAGCATTCAGTTGGGATTTCTGAGGATTTCTGGGTACCAATCCATGCACCAAGATGTTGTACCCAAGTCACTGGTACAGCAAAGACCACCAAGAACCTATTGCAATGCAAATACAGGAAGGTCTGTACTATGAGCTCAGTAACAAGGATTCTCCCTAGTCAATCTCACATCAGATCCAAAATGAGAGACCAAGTCTAGGGGTGCTGAGTATTTATTGCAGCTGCAACAAGATTGGGACATTAACATACAGGTCAGCAACTTATTTTTTTTTTAGAAATAACATGTCTGGTATAATTTGCAAGAACCAAACAAGGAGACAAAACCATCTGACAACTATGATGGGTAGGTTAACATTTTTTCCTCTTTAACGTTTATTAATTATCTATATGTAGCTATACCCTGCTGTTGTACCTTGACTGGCTGTTGATAAGTGGGTTTAGTCATAAGATGTTTGACCAAGTGGACTTTGTGCAACCTCAAAAACACAGTTGGTTGGACTACACAAACTCACCTTTTTGACTAAGCACTTTATTATCAAAAGATTCTACTGTTTACCTGCAAGCCATGCCTGACAGTAAAACAGGTACTTTATCCAAAGGCCTACCTCACTGTCTGTTACTGCAAACCCTAATATCAGTTGCCCTTACAACTAGAACAGAATACCAGTGGCCCTCACCATTGGAAAAGAATATTAGTGAAAATTACCACTCCTATTGTACGTGCCTCCTAAAGATACTGCAGACAATCCCCACTTGCCCTTCTTTTCCTGCCTCATCCCTGTATGATAGCCCCCACTTGGGCAGATAGTTTTTGTTCACTCACATGCCATGCCTGAAAAGACACAAGGTAAACTTTCCTTAGATCTACCACAATATTTGTTATCCAAAATGCAATTTTCACAGTTGCCTCTAGTACTATACTAAACACCAGAAGCAGGTTAACCTTGCTAATGACAAAGTCTCCTTGTAGATTACTAAGATCATCTCTTCCTGCTCACCTCTTCTCCCAGCTTTCAACATTAGCAAGCATTCCCTCTGGAACACAACAAACAAACATATCAGTAAAAGAGGCAGCACTCAGCGAAGGCTCTCTGCAAATCCATACATTGAACAATAACCCAGTCACAAAACTCCCACCAAAATAAGTCTGGAAAATTTATCAATGAAATCATAACTGAAAAATTTCTTAAAGTAAAGAGGAAGATGACTGTTAAGGTACAAAAAGCATCCAAACTGCCAAATAAATTGGGAAAAAAAGTCTCTTTGCCACATAATAATCAAACCCTAAACATATAAAGTCAAGAAATATAAAAAACTGCAATAGAAAAAAATTAACAAAAACTAAACAAAAACCCAAGTAACATATACAAGCAGATCTATTAGGTTTATACCTGTCTTCTTAATGTATACTATAAAAGACAAAAGGGTTTGGACACATGTGCTGCAGAGTCAGAGAAACCACCCGTGTTTCTACAAGAAAATAACTGGTCCAAATGTTTTGTGCAGATTCAGAGTCAGCCATGACAGTGAAGTTACTCAGAGTTCACCTCCTGATATAACAAGTGAGGGGCATCACCAGGGACTTCACAGGTGGTCACATCTGGCTGATGCTTCCCATGCAGCGCCAGAGAGGACCCAGCAACCCAGCTCCCAACAGTAAAGATGAGGCACACATTCATAGTCATGCACACACGTATAACACACTTATTTATCCAAAATTTCAGAAGAAACACAAGAGTTAGGCAGAACATCATATACCTGCAATTCAGTGACTCTGAAGAATCAGATAATATTGATGACGTGAGCAGAAGCCATCTGGAGGAATAGAATATAATCTATATATTTTGCCGAATTTCAAAATGAAAGATGTGGACTAAGAGCAGCACAAAAGCATGTGCCTATTTAACAAAAATATGTCAGGTGGCTTATGTGGTTTCTATATCTATAATTAGCCTATGATTAACATTCTTTTTAAAAAATGTATAAATGTATAAATGCAAAAAGGAAAAGGGGGCGTGGGATATGCTAAATTTTTTAGAATTGATGAAGAATGACTTTCCTTTAAATCAGAGGCAGTATTTTTATTTAAAGCATGTACACGACATGCTTTCAAAAGCTGATTAGATTAACCATAATAAATTCAACTTGTACTCTTATTGAACATTTAACATTTATTATTTAAAATAATAAACGATAGAAAATAATATTTCAAAAAGCAAGGATTTTGATTTCCCCTGGTGTTTATGTCTAAAGAAAGAAAGCAGAGTCCCATCTTTTTTTTTTTTTTTCTTTCTTCTACCTCAGCTTCTTCAGGTTATTCTGAAGTCAATCTTACATGTATATTCTTTTCATTTATATCATTTGTCTCTAAGTGGAAATGTCTAATCTCTATACACCTAGTGTTATTTACTATATTATCAGTGTTTACATTTCCCTGTCACAGAAGTGACTTGTTTCTGTACTTGAGGTACAAAGTCAACAATTGAGGTAGAAAGTCAGGCAAATGCTTTATTTCATCACTGATTAATCAGCCTCTTGTAACTCTTTTTGGCCCAGGGTCTTATTATGTAACCCCAGCTAACCTAGAACTGGCTATGTAGACCAAGCTGACTGAACTAACAGATATGGACACTGGATTCCCCTTCCAAGGGCTGAGATTAGATGTATACAGCACCAGTCCCAGCTGTACTGCCTTTTAAATCTCAGGTTCTGTTGCATTTATTTATTTGTTCATTTTGTAATACTGAATTACTAAATGTAAAGTACTTAGGAAATATTTATGTGCTTAGTCATATGCACACGGGCACACATAGAGGCACATGGCAACAACTAGATTCATTGAAGAAATGAATAAAAAGAAAACAAGGGCAGTATATAGGAGGAAAGGAAAGGGGGAAATGTAATTGTCTAAAAAAATTTAAAAAGGACAAAAAAAAAATGCAGCACTGTGCAGTACAAACCCCTGTAGAACTGCACTGATCCTCTAATAAGGAGCATAGGTCACTTCAACAGAGATTAGGAGTGGGTTGCAGGTAATATGCTGTTTTTAAAAACATAGTCTGTTAGTTTTCACTAATAAATTTGAAGGATCTTACATATATATTATATATATGTAATATATATGTATATATTATTATATCATACACATATTAATATATATGTGTAATATATAATATATATGTAATATATATATGTAATATATAATATATAATTTATATACATGTATGTAATATATAATATATGCATGTAATATATGTACTGTATATGTAATGTATAATATACATAACATATATGTGTAATATATAATATATATGTATGTAGTATGTGTAATATATATGTAATATATAATATATATGTGTATGTAATATATGCATGTCATATATGTAATATATAATATATAATATATATGTGATATGTGTAATATATGTATGTCATATATGTAATATATGTATATAATATATTATATATATGTAATATATACATGTGTGTAATATATATAATATATCCATGCATATAAATATATCCATGGATATATATATATATATATATATATATATATATATATATATATATACTGAATATATATATCATATATATATATATATCCAAAGTATCTAGACTTGTTTTCAAGTAGGGGAAATGAGCCATAGTAAATCATGACATGGGGATTCATCTAACTTGTTCCAAGAAAGTCAAGAATGTAACAAAGGAAAGTAAACACTAAGAATCAGAGTTAAAGAGAAGGCAGATCACATGCGATTATTGTCAGGAATTACACATTTATTTTGAATGATACATGTATGTTGAGCTTTATCTTAGCATAGATGTGAGCTTGGCTGTGTATTAAATCTGGCAATGTTGATCAGATCATAGTGTGGTCAGGAAAGGTCACAGCATTAGGAGAGTATTACAGGAGCAAATAAAGATGGAGTTGCCTCAGATGAGAATTAGAATTGCTGAGAATGGTATGGCTCGTGAGATTTTTGAGCCTGACATCTAAAAGGACGGGTTCATGTTAAAATGGTTGTTCATGTTAAAATGGTCACATGTTACAGGTTTTCAGAGTCAAAATAGTTTATATACAGGAGTTTGGTTAGTGCTTTGTTAAATTTGCCTTAGAATAGATCCGAAGTAGAGATGTCCTGGTGCACAGGTAAAACTCGGCAGTTCAGGAGAGACGTCTGGTAGTGAACTATAGCTTTGATGGTTAGTGACATTTACATAATATTAAAAAATAATAATAAGGTGCAGGACTGGATGAGGAGGGCATGGATGTTAGGTCTTTCCTTCAGTTCCTCCCTCACCTTCACTGGATTTCAGCTGTCAGGATGTCCTTTGCGGTGCTAAAAATTTAGCTGAACTTTTTCTCGATGCTTTTAGAATCATTTCCCATCCATAAATTTTACATTTTTTCCTTTCTGTCCTCTCCTAATTTATTTTAATATAATAATCTTATACCTTGTTTTCTATTTTTCTTTCTTTCTTTCTTTCTTTCTTTCTTTCTTTTCTTTTCTTTTTTTTTTTTTTTTTTTTTTTTGGTTTTTTGAGAAAGAATTTCTCTGTGTAGTCCTGATTGCTGATTGTACTGGAACTCACTCTGTAAACCAGGCTGGCCTCGAACTCAGAAATCCCCCTGCCTCTGCCTCCCGAGTGCTAGGATTAATGGCGTGCACCATCAATTATTGATCATTATTGGTTATCAATTAGTATTGCTAATTATTGATGACCATTTATTGATTATTGAATATTGATCAGCATTGATTATTGATTGTTATTCCATCACCATCATCCCCCTGCCTCTGTCTCCCGAGTGTTGGGATTAAAAGCATGTGCCACCACTGCCTGGCGGCTTTAATACTTTAAACACTATCATGTCTTCACATTCTTCCCTCTTCTCCAATAGCCTTTAAACCTGCTAATCTAAATTGCTACCATTTAGGAAAGCCCGCCCCCTCGCGGTCATGCTAAGTAAATACAGTAAAACGCACTTCCATTTCTGTGGTCTGCTTAAAGCTGCCTTTCCTTCCTTCCTTCTTTTCCTCCTCGCCCCCTCTCTCTTTTCTCCTCCTCTTCTTCAATTTATTTATTTTCATGTGTTTAAATGTTTTGCCCGAATGCAGGCATGCATGTGCCTAGTGTCCACGGAGGTCAGAATAGTGGGCAGATTCCTAGCTAAGGGCTAAGCCAGAACTCTAGTGTCTGTCCTAAGCTTTTAAGTGGAAACTCCTGAGTTTTGGAGACCAGACAAGTTAACAATATAAAATATCTATTATAAGATGATGTTATTAACAATCTTTCCAAAGTACCGACACAGTTAACATTGCTTATATACCACTCCACTTTAATGCTTTTGTGCACAGGAGTCATCGTAAACACAGAGACCTTCCCTATAGAAAAGTCACAAGATTTGAAGTCCTGAGATGTAGGCCTTCATCTCCACAATCACTGCATGGGTTTATCTGGCCACTTCCAAAGAGCAATGGTTACAAATCATTGCTCTTAGGACTTGTCTGAGACAATGCAATGCTGATGTGTATTCTGAATTTACAAGCAGTGACTCAGGCTGGAGAGATGGCTCAGCAGTTAAGAACACCAACTGCTCTTTCAGAAGTCCTGAGTTCAATTCCCAGGAAAAAGCAACCACATGGTAGCTCACAACCATCTGTAATGGAGTCTGGTGCCCTCTTCTGGTGTGTCTGAAGAGAGCAATTGTGGTGTACTCATCAAATATATATATATATATATATATATATATATATATATATATATATATATATATATATATAATGTATTATATATATTATACATTATACATTATTATATATTTTAAACCTTAAAAAAAAAGAAGTGACTCTAGCCTCTTAAGACCAGTCTGTGGCAGACCCATCTTCCAGTATTCTGCAACACTACAGTGTTCCATTGAATATTGTTGAAAATGCTGGTCTGTGGCACAAGTAAATTTGGTAAGTATTTTTACATCCTCTCATTCCATTGAAACAATCATCTCTCATTGAAACAACCCATTGAGAGAATTTCTTATGTTACCCTCAAGCTGAGTCTGAGAGCAACAGCATAGCTCACCTAAAGTCAGAAAGTACTGGAGTGAGTGCAGAGCCAATAGTTAGGGTGACTGTGGAAAATTTTTGTTCAAACTCATATACCGTTGAGGGAAGAGCTCTAAAATTCACTGTGTGGCTGTGACCTTAGTGTGTTTGGTGGGGGGAAGCCGTGGTGTACATGTGATGGCCAGAGGGCAAGCTCCAGATGTCAGTTCCCCTTCTACCCTGTGGAACCTGGGAATTGGTGAAACCCAGGTCATCAAGTTTGGCAACAGATGCTTCATTTATCTCTCACCAGACCTTAGTTTTTGAAATATTTATTTTCCCCCCTCAAGTAGAATTTTACTGTATTGTCATATAAAATCTGTTTTCAAAAATGAACCTTTGAGCTGGACAGTGGTGGCTCAAACCTTTAATCCCAGCACTTGGGAAACAGTCAGATTTCTGAGTTCAAGTCCAGCCTGGTCTACAGAGTGAGTTCCAGGACAACCAGGGCTATACAGAGAAGCCCTGTCTCGAAGAACCAAAAAAAAAAAAAAATTGTCTTCATTTGTGATTTCCCTTGGACTTCTCTTTCTTCATTCCCTTATGACTGTTTTTATTACTGAAGTGTCAGAACACTGAGACTAATACCTGATGTGATCTGGCAGGTACAAGCTGGAACAAAAACCACAGCCCAGTTCTGCCAATACTCTTGTTCTTTCCATTTTGAGTCTGGGAAGAAAATGTTACTTTAGAAAGAAGTATGTGGTACTCTGGTACATCTTCACCTGCATCCCACAGGTTGGGTCAAGGGATATTTGTATAAACAATGCCCATTTCTGAAGGAGTTGATCTGAGTGTGAAATAAAGTAAGAAATAACTGTATCTGTCTTGGTACCTGATTATTAGTAGTTTATTCAATCGATGATGATTAAGTCTTCACTGGAGGGGGTCTATGAAACACAATGGAGATGAAATAAGAAAGAAAGACACCAAGTTCTGAAATTACAGCCTTACGAAACCACTGTTGGTCACCCCAGAGCTAGAACAGCCTGTCTGGATTGAGGCTCAGCCCAGTGGACTTGATGGATGGGCAAGACTATTCCATGTAGAGAAAGGGGGTAGAAAATTCTAGGCAAAGCTGAGCAAAGGCTCCGAGTAGTGAATATGTGGCCAGCATGTACTGTACTCCATCACTACAGGGCATATTATAGAGACACACTGCCTGGTTTGGGATCACAACTCTACTGCTTTACATCTGAAATCTTATGCGGTTCTTTGTTCCTCCACTTTCTCAACATAAAAAAAAAAAGTATGACAATAGTAGTTACTTTTAGAGTTGTTGTAAGGCTTAATTGACATACCCAAAACACCAGAGCTTACAATCATAGCTGATGAGAGAAAAGACATGAAATAACGCTGCTGTGAACACAGCAGTAAACACTGCTGACCATGATGGTAGAGGATAGGAGTGTAGCAACTACATTTGACAGTCATTTTGTCCTTATATGCCTCAACTGCAAAACAAAACATCTAAGTTGAGTGACTGATCCTGGTGTTGAGTAGTCAGTCACCCACTTCCTGGATGAATAAACAGCTAAGACAAACTTGGGAGCATAGGACAAAATGGTGGTGGCAGGGGCATGGGGCACATGGCAAAGTCTGCCTCATCCCTTAGTTTCCTTCCATATCTAGCATCCTGTTCCAAAATGTTCCTTTTTTCATTTATCCTATTTTACCTTCTACATGAAGCTTTAAGACAGACTTTGGGGCAAGATTAACTATTTCATGCCATTTATGGGTCCTTTTCTCTTTCTCTCTTTCTCTTTTTATAGGAAAGAACAACTAGAAGCAGCAGCCAGGTACATGTTTTTTTATTATGAATACCCTCCCCATTTCACCATTGTTTTGTGGGGAGGATTCAGTCCTGCATGGTGGAAAGCTGCTAGGTAGCCATGTTGGTCACAAGTTAGTCTTTGGGGCTTACTCTGTTGCTGACCTCCAATTCCTGTGTCATTTTCATGTGAATTTAGTCAAGGACAACTTTATATGGATAATAGAAACAGCTATGAAGTACTGAATGTCTATCTCCTCAGAGCTAAGCTCCATAAAGGTTATCACAGCTGATCTGCACAGTCACCATGTAAGAGAAGTCCTAGTATCCTCCTTTGTGTATAAGGAGACTAAGGCTCAGAATGGTTCCTCTACCCCTTCTGAATTCTCACAGGAATTAAGTAGCAAAACCAAAAATCAAAGTCAGACCTGAATGTTAAAAGGATGTTTACCATTGTATATTTTTCTGTTTGCTCACTGGGCTCCTAGATGGCATTATTGAAAGCAAATACCGACTGCAATTCATGATCCCCATATACCTGAGGCTTTTTAATAAATCATAAACAGTGCAGACTGCTGCAGAGGCAAGAAGAGGTTCAGGCTTGCGTATGACTACTTTTCTCAGCTTCCTATCCTGATGTCAAAGGTGCCCAAGGTCTGGACCCTATTCTAGTTTATAAAGCAAGATGGATGATTCATTTTGACAAAATAGTGTGAGGTGATAAGAGGTGACAACATACAGCTAAGAGCAGTATTGATTTAAACTTATGGGGTGTTTTCTGGAAGTTTTCATGTAGCATTGTTGGATTAGAGCTGACACACACACACACACACACACACACACAATTTTCTGAAGTGGACTATAGTTGCAAGTAACTGAAACCATGGCTAAGTGTAGTAAATATTACTCCAAATATGCCTTAAAATTTCTGCTTCTGGTTCAATTGATAACCAAACTAAACTCTGCTCCTCTGCAAGAGCAGCAAGCACTCTTAACAATTGTGCCATCTCTTTAGCCCCAGCTTATTCTGAAAGTAGAACTTAATAGATCCCTTGCCCTTTTCACCTAAATATCAAATAAAACAACTCAAGTGTTAGACACTCCACAGGTTACCTCACCAAGTAATACTAAGATTGTCTAAGTGAAATTGCCCTTTACTGGTTAACTGATTGCTAATTCTAATGGCTACTTTAGATGGCTTTTTTCTGCAGGTACCCTTGCATGCCAGCAGAGGGCATCAGATCCATTTGTCATGAGCCATCATGTCTTTGCTGGGACTTGAACACTGGTTTTCTGAATGAGCAGATGGTCTATAACCGCTGAGCCATCTCACCAGTATCTGTTTACTGGTTAACTGTCCAAAACGCAAGGACTTAAAAATTGGATCAACTAGTTAATCAAAAAATAGTTGAACAAGTGACACGGCAAGACCACATTTTGTGAGGAATGGGTGTGCAGAGTGCTTTCCACATGATCCTGAATCATTTAGGTTTGGGCTCCTGTGGAATGTTCAACTATTTTTATGTTATGTATCCTTGACAACCTCTTGCCCCCCTTCTCCCTCCCCTGGTTTGTGGTTTTCCCTTTTTATAAAAGCCCCTCAGCTTGCTGATCTTTTGTCAAACTCTACTCCTGCAAGAGTGAGCTGTTTGACTGTTGGTTGCCAACTCTCCTCCCTAATAAACCTCTGCTGATTGCATCCAGGTATAGTGTCTTGTGAGTTTGTGGGTGGCCATTACTTCCCGAGACTGGAGTAAGGGTCTCCCAAGTTTGGGGGTCTTCATTCCTAACAATAATCTTTGTTATTCATGTTTTATTTCTCAAAATATAATGCATGTTCCTAACCACAAAAGAACAAATGGCTGTGATAATGTTGACCATACAACCTACATTCTGTATCATTTGACATAAAATAAAAACAACAAAAAAACAAACGTGATTGGGAGAAAAATGTAGCTGTAACTTGGCACAGGACTTTGTGGTTTTGACTTTTGGAAGCTATATAACTTTCTGGTTCAGGGTGGGGCTGAGGCTGGGGTATTGCAACTTAGCTTCTGACTATAATTTTGTGGCTCTGATTTATCAGTAGTGACTTGATTACAATAAATTCTTATCATTTTCTTTGTCCTGTGGTTGAGTTTTGTTAGATCTCAGTGGACCCCGTGATGTAAAGGCTTTAGCACAGTATGTAACCACTGTCCAGTATGAATAGTTTCATAATGATGAAGACTACAGAGGTGTACAAAGGCTTCATTATACTAAACATGTCCATTAGGACTCTGGGGGTGTGTCCTGAGTCACAGAAGGTGTGTTTAAGACTCAAGGGTGTGTCCTGAGACACAGGGGCATGTGTGTAAAACTCAGTGGGCATGTCCTGAGTAACAGGGTGCATGTTTAGCACTCAGGAGGCGAGTCCAGAATCACGGGGGGAAGCTTAAGACTCAGGGGCATGTCCTGAGTCACAGGGGGTATGTTTAAGATTGAGGGGGCAAGTCCTGAGTCACAGTGGGTATGCTTAAAACTCAGGGGGTATGTCCTGATACACAGGGGGTGTGCTTAAGACTCAGGAGGTGTGTCCTGAGTCACAGGTGGCATGTTCTGAGTCACAGGGGGGCAAGAGGAAGAATCGGGGGTTGTGTCCAGAGTCACAGAGAGTTTGCTTAAGACTCAGGAGGGCATGTTCTGTGACACAGAGAGCCTGTTTAGAACTCTGTCCAGAGTCACAGGGGTGTGTTTAAGACTCAGGGAGAATGTCCTGAGTCACTGGAGGCATGTCCTGAGTCACAGGAGCATGTTCAGGACTCCGTGGGCGTGTTTAAGACTCAGGAGGCGTACCCTGTGTCACAGGGGGCATGCTTAGACTCTAGTACATATTCTTTCATAATAATGAAGACTAGAGAATTCTTGTCTTGACTATATTAAATACACTCGCAGGGTGTCTGTCTTAGTGTATTCATTGCTATGAAGAGAAATCATGAAAAAGGCAACTTCTATAAAAGCAACAGTTTAATTGGGACTGGCTTACAGTTTCAGAGATTTAGTCCTTTTTCATCATGGCAGAAAGCAAGGCAGGCATGCAAGAAAACATGATGCTGGCAAAGAAGCTGAGAGTTTTGCTTCTTGATCCAAAGGCAGCCAGGAAGACACTGTCTGCCAGGAAGCTAGTAGGAGGGCCCATTCTGCACTGGGTGGAACTTCAAAGCCTTCAGTGATGCACTTCCTCCATGGTCACATCTCATAATATCTTCCACCCACTCCCTGAGCCAAGAATATTTATACTACCACATTCCACTGCCTGGCCCCCATATGATTGTGCAAACACATGAGTGTATGGGGACCATATTTAAAAAATAGCATAATACAAAATATGTGAGGTTCAAATTAAAAAGTCCTCATCATCTATAGAAGTCTCATAAATGTTAAAAGTCCAAAGTTCAAAGTCTCTTCTGAGATCATTCCAATCATGTAACTGTAATCTCCTATACGTTCATAAATATAGCACATAATATCCATCCAAATTCACAGGATATAGGTCACCATTCTTAATCACCTCTTGAGGAAATACTGGGCCAAAAGAAGACCAAAAGCCAGCAAGGCAATCTCCAAACGCTGCATCTCCATGCCTGATGTCAAAGTGTTTTTCAAATCTCCAAATCCTTCCTGTCCTGCTCACTGCAGCACAATACTTTCTCTTTGGCTGATTATATTTCCTGAAACTAGTTTTCCTGGGAAGGTTTCCCACAGCTCTGGAATCTAAAACTCTTGGGGTCTCCAAAGTAACTTCAAAATTACAGCTTCTTGGTCCAGTATCTGAGGTCCACAGATGATCTTCTGCCCTCCTCAAAAGAAGCTGGGTCTCTCTCCAGCTCTTCCCTCTATAGTACACTAGGTTCTCCTCAATTCAACTCAACTGCTCCTGCTCTTCTTTCTGCTCATCCCACAGGACTGACATCTTCAACATGCTGGGTTCTTCTGTGACAAACAGTCTTGACTGCGTTCCGCTCATGTTCCCTTCATGGTGCCAAGCCTCAGCTGCACTGTATGAAACATTCATGCCTTAAAACCTGTGCCATATGGGTGAGTCTTACCCAGGACTGAGTCAAGCTGCACCACAAGGGACAACCTTGGCTACCTCTGGAATACCACTTCTTTGTCCTCTTTGAAAACAACAGAAGATTTCACCTCAGTGCTGCTGGTTTCTTCTTCATTTCTAATAATTTTTTAACTACAGACAACCAGCATCAATTGTCTCAGTCATCCCTTCTTTGCTTTTCTCTAAAAGCAGAGCCACATGGACAAAGCTGCTGAGTTCCTCTGCCTTCTGGGGCCCAAACATCGCCCCATCTCTTACATCATCACCAGCTTTCTATTTTTCAACAACTTCACTGCCAACCCCCTCGCCCCCCCCCCCCGGCTTGGGGGTGAGATTCGGAGAGAGAGACGCAGCTGCTTCTTCTTTCTTCTCCTCCTCCCACTGTCAGGTTCTTCTCGAGGCAGCCCCTATGCTACTGTAGCTGACCTGCAGTCAGCATCCTGGCCCTAAGACCAGCAAGGAGTTAAGTAAATAGCCTTGCACTATCCTAAAAACTTCTTCTGGGGATAAAAGACTGCAGGGTAGGGTGATTAACACCTGTAGCCTAACAGCAGAGGATTAGGCAACATAGCCTTTGTTCTATCTCAGCAGGAACTGCTGGGCTCTAACTTGTAGGAAGAAAAGACACTTAGAAAAGTTACTATAGAGTTTATTAAGTGTAAAAAGTATCCTATGAAAGCTATCTGAGGGGAAACATGGAAATGTCCTGAGTGAAGAAGAAAAGATTCTAACAAAGTAAAAAACCTAAGGGAGAAAAATTCTAGGCAGAGGGAAAGGAAAAGGCGATGGGCTCTAACTAACTGACTAGTCTAACTCACCACTCTAACTGACTATTTAACTGAACTCTCATCTCTTTGTCCTCAGAACTTATACATCTTTCAGAGTACATGGTCACATGTTACAAGGTTCATCACAAGTTCACACCAAATTTCAAGTCATAAATTGAAATAGAAGTTTACAACACAGAATGTTTACATGAATATCCATTAGGAGTAATTATCTAGCTAGACATCCATCACCTGTCTAGCTCCACAGGTTCACAGAAAGTTTGAAACTATAACTTAAGAAATTAGTGAAGTTTTATATAGATAAACCCAGGCAATATTTTCTCTTCTGTCTGGTACCTATAATAAATTGTGGATCCCCTCTAGTAACCTAGGCTAATTGTTTTATGACCTCTTGGAATGTGCTCTAAGCAGGAGAAGGTCCAGTTACTATCTCTCATGGGGCAATTAACTGATAACACTCAGGAGACTGGAAGAGTTATCTTTGCAGTTTCAACTATGCCTGAGGGACTTACTAGCAGTCTCATTATAAAAGAGCTTAATAATCACTGATATAATTTTAGGAATTCTTATAGGATTATCATTAAGACTTAAGAAGTCATCTATTTGTATATATAGCATCCCTACAAGACAGTACATCTTTATGGATCTGCTACGAAGGGGAGTGCTATTGCTTGGTGATAGTAGCATATGTATAATAATAATAATGATAAAGGGAAACACATATTAATAGCAGGAATCTTTCCTAAAATCACGTCCACCACATCCTTGCTAATGGGGCACACTCTTCGCAGATTATATAATAATCCAAAGCAAGCATTTCAGGATGATCATCTGCTCATTATTAGCTTGTCCCATTATGGCTCCCAACACAACTCCTTCCTGCCTTGCTCACTGCAGCACAATCTTTTTCTTTGGCTGATTTTATTTCCTGAAAGTAGTTTTCCTGAGAAGGTATCCCACAGCTTGGAAATCTAAAACTCTTGGGGCCTCCAAAGTAATTTCAAAATTACAGCTTCTTGTTCCAGTATCTGGGATCCACAGATGATCATCTGTGCTCCTGAAAAGAAGCTGGGTCTCTCTCCAGCTCTGCCCTCTATAGTACACTAGGTTCTGCTTGACTCCACTCAACTGCTGCTGCTGTTCTTTCTGCTCATCCCATGGGACTGACATATTCAATATATTGGGTTCTTCTGTGACAGTCTTGACTGCGTTCCTCTCCTGCTCCCTTAATGGTGCCATGCCTTAGCTGCACTGCATGAAACATCCATGCCTTAAAACCAGTGCCACCTGGGTAAGTTTTACATAAGACCAAGTCAAGCTGCACCACAAGGGACAACCTTGGCTACCTCTGGAACTCAACTTTCTCCTCTCAGAAAACACTCACCAGAAGATTTCACCTCAGTGATGCTGGTTTCTTATTCATCCTCACTAATTTTCTAACTACAGCCAACCAGCATCAATCGTCTCAGTCGTCCCTTCTATTCTTTCCTCTAAAATCAGAGCCACATGAACAAAGTTCCTGAGTTCCTCTGCTTCCTGTGGCCCAAACATGGCCCCTTCTATTACTTCATCACCAGCTTTCTATTTTTCAACAACTTCACTGCCTAAGCTCGGCTGTCCTTGAACATGCTCTGTAGATGAACCTTGAACTCAGATCTGCATGGCTCTGTCTCCTGAATGTTGAGTAAAAGTAACACTTTGACCATACCAGAGCTTTTTATTACCTAAAACTTGTTCTGTACCAGGATGACTTGAATCAGAGATCTGCTTGATGTTCATCTCCTGGGATTTAAGTTGTGTACCACCATGCCTGGACCCAAGTCTATCCTATATCCTTTAAGATTTTAAATTGAAAACCCAGTATAGTAATCACAATCTGTCTATTGTCAATTTGACACATATTTGTATCTCCTTATGTTGACATAAAAACAATAACGAGTTAATAATAATGCCTAACATTATACAGTTCTCATCCATACAACTTCACATTCATATGTTTAGGTGAATGGAATCTTGCCATAATATCACCATTTCTTTAATAACATTGTGTATCTTTGATCAAAGGATTTAGCTTCATTCAACTTCCTGGTGGCATTTTCTCTTTGAAGCTAACATTTCATGTTTTTCCTTTCTAAGATTACTAAGCATGATCAAAACAAGCACCATGAGAGTAAACACAGGCCAAAGGCTATGCTTGGCTTTCCTAGACTTCCTTTGTCAATGCAATTAACAAAATAAACCTCTTTACCTTCAGATGAGAGCAAAACACAGAAACACTCTTCATCAAAACATTATAAAAATTATATACAAAATTCAAACCACCCTTATTACATATGTGTTCTACTAGCATGGTCCATGAAGTTCCACTCAATGCATGTACAAACCCAAAGTCTAAAAATCTACATTGCTTCCAACAAAAGCATGGTCAGGCCTACCAATAAGAATACTTAAGCCTAGGGTACGAACTTCTGTCTCAGATAGAAATTCCATTGCTAAGAAGAGACACTGTGATCAAGGCAACTGTTTTAAAGGCAAATATTTAATTTGGTCTGTCTTACACATTCAAGTGTTTTGTTCATTACCAAGATAGCAGGAAGAATGTCAGCATGCAGGCAGCCATGATGCTGGAGAAGGAGCTGAGAGTTATGCATTTTCATCAGAAGGCATCCAGGAAGAGACTGTCTTCCAGCCAGGTGGTAGGAGAGCCTGTTTTTTACTGGCCTGAGCTCCAAAGACCAACACCCTAGGAGTTCACTTCCTTCAAAGCAGTAATATCTACTTCCACAAGGCCAAACATACTAACATTGTCACTTCTTAGGGACAAGCATATTCAAATCACCACAGTTTATTCCTACCATAAATTCTTTCATGCATTGAAATATGATTAGGACATGCAGATGGTTTGCCCCATTCATTACTCTCAGAAGGTATCTCTCTAGTATGTGTTGATTTTTGTATTCAGTGAATACTGTGGCATGTAAAGGACTTTCCAACTTGAGTACATTCACAAGATTTCTGTCCAATTTGTGGTCTTTTATGTCTTTGGAGACTACGGTGATAGGCACAGTTTTCTCCATGTCTGTTATATTCATAAGGTTTCTCTAAAAAGTGTGTCACTTGAAGAATTTGGAGAGTACATTGTCATGCAAAGACTTTACCTCATTCATGGCATTCATGCAGTTTCTCTACAATATGTATCAGGTGATGCCTGTGACATGCAAGGGCTTAGCACCATGATGACACTGAGTCACTCTCTTGAATGTGTTCTATTATGTAGTCTCAGATAAAAGTGAATTCTCAGTTTTTCCACAGTGATTACATTAATGAGGCTTCTCTCCGGTGTGATTTCTTTGTGTGTGTGTGTGTAAAGAACTCTGACATGCAAAGGCTTTACCACATTGTGAATATTCAAGCAGGTTTCTCTCTGGTATGTGATCTCTCCTGTCACTGCAGATGACTGTGACTTGCAAATGCTTTACAACACTGATTATATTCATGAGGTTTCTCTCCTGTACCTGTTCTTTTATAATAATGGAGATGCTAATGTTGTGAAAAGTCTTTACCACGTTGATCACATTCATGTGGTTTCTTCCAATACGGGATATTTTATGTTTTCAAGATTAGTGGGACATGCAAAGGCTTTAGCTCAAAGATTACATTCCTAGTTCTGTCCAATACCTGTTCTTTTATGTTTTGGAAAAAATCTTTATGGAAAGACTTTTACCACTATAAAGTCCTCACAAAAGGGAGGAACTCCCCCCACCCAAACCTCAGGAATTCATGGTCACCCAATAACTCACAAGCCACAGAAGTCGATGTAATCAGCAAGAGGTATATTTTGACCAGCATGCTGAGGTCAAGACACGGAACCCATGCAGGGTCTACGGGGTTTGACCCCGAGCTTTGGAGGCACAGGGAATTTAAAGGCAAAACCACAAGGAAAAAAACATAATCCAGGGGGAGTCAAGGGGGGTTATTGGAAAGCACCTATGGAAAGTCCCAGCCCATTATTCAGTTTGTGACAGGGTCTAAGTAACAGTCAGGGAGAATATTCTATATAGGCTATTCTCAACAGCCTATTCGTACTCAACCATCTTGTGGTCAGCCAAATTTCTGAAACACAGAGTTCACGAATGAGCTGACCTGTACTCTTGGTTCCTCTCAGCATCCTAGAAGTTTTTGAAAAATTTTAACACTTTTACCACAATGATTACATTCATAGGTTTCTTTCCAATATGGGTTGTTTTATGGTTTTGGAGAAAAAAATTTTCTGAAAAGGCTTTTACCATATTAATTACATTCACACAGTTTCTCTCCAGTATGTGAACATTTATGTCTTTGGAAAATTTTTAATTATAAATGATTTTTTCTACATTGATTACATATCTAAGAATTCTCTCTGGTATGTTTTTTTTTATGATATTGCAGATGACCCAGTTGTGAAAAGCCTTTACCATACTGATTACATTCATAAGGTTTCTCTCTAGTATGGTTTTTTTATGATATGGGAGATAACTGGAACTTGTAAAGGCTTTGCCACATTGATTACATTCATAAGGTTTCTATCCAGTATGTGTTCTTTTATGTCTTTGGAGATTACTGTGTTGTGAAAAGGCTTTACCACATTGATTACAATCATAAGGTTTCTCTCCAGTATGTGTTCTTTTATGATATTGGAGACTACTGTGACATGAAAAGGCTTTACCACATTGATTACATTCATGAGGCTTCTCTCCAAGATGTGTACTTTTATGACTTTGGAGATTACTGTGACGTGAAAAGGCTTTACCACATTGATTACATTCATAAGGTTTCTCTCCAGTATGTGTTCTTTTATGATATTGGAGACTACTGTGTTGTGAAAAGGCTTTACCACATTGATTACATTCATAAGGTTTCTCTCCAGTATGTGTTCTTTTATGATATTGGAGATTACTGTGATATGAAAAGGCTTTACCACATTGATTACAACCATAAGGTTTCTCTCCAGTATGTGTTCTTTTATGATATTGGAGATGACTGTTACGAGAAAAGGCTTTACCACATTGATTACAGTCATAAGGTTTCTCTCCAGTATGTGTTCTTTTATGATATTGGAGATTACTGTGATATGAAAAGGCTTTACCACATTGATTACAACCATAAGGTTTCTCTCCAGTATGTGTTCTTTTATGATATTGGAGATGACTGTTACGAGAAAAGGCTTTACCACATTGATTACAGTCATAAGGTTTCTCTCCAGTATGTGTTCTTTTATGATATTGGAGACTACTGTGCTGTGAAAAGGCTTTACCACATTGATTACATTCATAAGGTTTCTCTCCAGTATGTGTTCTTTTATGATATTGGAGATTACTGTGACGTGAAAAGGCTTTACCACATTGATTACATTCATGAGGCTTCTCTCCAAGATGTGTACTTTTATGACTTTGGAGACTACTGTTTTGTGAAAAGGCTTTACCACATTGATCACATTCATAAGGTTTCTCTCCAGTATGTGTTCTTTTATGTCTTTGGAGACTACTGTGACATGAAAAGGCTTTATCACATTGATTACATTCATGAGGCTTCTCTCCAGTATGTGTTCTTTTATGTCTTTGGAGATGACTATGATATGAAAAGGCTTTACCACATTGGTTACATTCATAAGGTTTCTCTCCAGTATGACTTCTTTCATGCCTGCAACAGTAATGGGCACATGTGAAAGCTTTACCACATTTATTAGCCGGATCAATCATTTTATCATTATGAATCAATTTTACAGTTGGTCTCATAATAAAGAACACTCAGATCTTATACTTTTATCACTTTGATGTTCACGGTTGTACTTGAAAATACCTGTGATGGTAAGAGTATTTGCTACATGACTCACATTTATAACATCCTTTTTCTATATGAGATTTCTACATGATGCATTCACAGGTCAGAATAAAATGGAACAACTAAGAGCTTTAAAACTCTTATTGCATTCTTAACTTTTCATGTAGTGAGCATCATACCACAACAGCACTGTGAAACAGGATGAACAGAAGAATTGCCAAAATTCTAGTACCCATAATGATTTTCTGCAGTATGAATTTGGAAATGTTCCCAGTAAAGTCAAAAAACCAATTAATTGCAAACACCTATCATATTCAGAAAGTCTACCAAAGGCAGAATACTACATATCTTCTCATTGTTCTGAAATAGAAAGAGGTTGTTTCCTTTTAGTATCCCTATGCTCACATTGTTTCATCCATTCTGACAATTAATACACCCATTAAAAAAGAAGAACAAATGATAGGTTTCCACATGGAATTCACATGCATTGACTTTTTGTTCATTGTAGACATGATTAATGTTTCTCCACAACAACATTCTTGACTCTCATAAACTGACAAAACAATAAACTTAAAATTTTCACTATAAGAATATGAGTGTCACCAACTTTATCATGGAGTATCTGCTTATTATAAGGTTATGGATACATGTTTATCACTATTCCATGTGAAACATCTAAATATTATGAGACTATTCAGATTGGTAGTTACACAACATAGCTCTAATGGAGACACAAATCAAATAAAGGAGTCGCTTAAGGCATTGTTTCCTTCTCTACTTTCTTACAGAAATGCCTTGCAAACACAAATCACATAACTGACATGGAGGTACATAGTTTTGGGAGAATATTATAATCATAGCTACAATAAAAGGACTGATATTTTACACACTTGCTTTTCTTTAGAGCTTCCAGATCATATTAAAATTTTCTCACAATCATATTTGTATCAGTTTAGACAATAAAATTACCTTTCATGACTTCTAGAAGTTTGACGTTGTTCTTTAGTAGGATGGACTTCCAAATTATAGCCTGAAACCAAGGTACCAGAAGATGAAAGATACAGTATTGGAATTAGGCAAAATTCAAGTTACTCTGAATTTTTACATCAAAGAACCTGATTTATTCAACTCAATATTACTTGATCTCTATTGAAATAAGGGATGATCATCAGTAACCAAGAAATATTTTTTCCCTTATTTTGAGAAGCAAAAGAAAATTCAGTCTTACCTATAGCAGTGAGGTTCCAGTAGGTCTCAAGCATCACATCTTTGTAGAGATTCTTCTGGGAAGGATCCAGCAAATTCCACTCTTCCGCAGTGAAGTTCACATGCACATCATCATAAGTCACTGCATCCTAAAATAGCACATATAAGTGTCCAACACAAAGCCTAATACTGACATCACTACAAAGTACATGTATGCTTCCTAGACAATATAATCATATAATTCTCGTAATTCATTTGCTTATTTGCTGAAACACGAATTATTATATAATCACTATGTCAGTTTAGAAGAAACTTGAAATATTGACACTTGAACCCTTGACACAGGGTTCACCTGTGTCACTCCTCAACCCTTTGAATAGGAAATAGCCTTGCAACACAAATGGCAATTGAGAGGGATATGCAGGGGGAAACAGATCAAATGTACTGAGCACACATCTGTAAAACTGTATGAACAATTACTAACTACAAAAGTGATGGGCAAGCTGCATGTATTTGCTCATGTCTTTAATCACAAAGGTACAGGCAGGTGTATGTCATTGAGCTGGATGCCAGCACGGTCTATCCATTGACTTTCAGGACAGCAAATCTTACATGTTAAGAACCTCACTCTTCTACAAAAATAAAGCAGGAAACAAAAATGATAGAATGAACTTACAGTTCTTTACTGAAGTTCCTGCAAAGAATTATACATTCACTGCAGTTCTGTATTCATCTTGCATAAAGATGAAGTGAACCAGTTTAAACAGCAACATTAATTAAATTTTACTAGAAGGGAATTCATGTTTAAACAGTTAAAAATAGACAGATGAAAATATTAGTAATGCATATATTGATCAGAAATAAAGAATGTAGCTCAGAAGATATAGCTCAGGAGATGGAAGCTCTTGCTGGTCTTCCACATAATAATGGTCAATTTCTAGCATACACATGTGGACCAAGACCTGTCCATCTCCTCAAGATTAGGAGTTCTGAGGCCATCTTCTGACAACAGTAAAGATGAGGCCCACATGATATTCATATTCATGCACCAAGCCATAATACACTCATTTATTCAAAAATTTCATGATACACACAACAGTTAGGCAGAACATCATACACCTGCAATTCAATGAATCTGAAACATCAGAAAATATTGATGACAGGAGCATAAGCCATCCAGAGAAATAGAATATAATCTACATATTAGTCTGAATTTCAAAATGAAAGATGTGGATGAAGAGCAGCACAAAAGCATGTGCTTATTGAACAAAAGCATGTCAGGGGGCTTATGTGGTTTCTATATCTACAATCAGGACAGAAAGGGCTTCACAGAAAAGTTTGGTCTAGAAAAACAAAAACAGAATGAATAAAGTTAAAAATATAAAACCACCGGGTTTGCAAAATAGCATAGCATTGAACAGGAAATGTGTGCACAGTATCTTATGTGATTGAGGGACAGAGTCCAAATGGGGAATGTATGAGAGCCTGAGAAGAAAGCTGAAGGATCAGATTCAACCACAACACTGGAGACACCCAGAACAAAATTTATCCTGTGTAAAAGAAATGCAGAGATAAAGCTGGAGAAGAGACTGAAGGAATAGACAATGAAAACTCTTTCAATTGGAGACACACATTATAGACAAGCTTGAATCCATGACATTATTAAGGATACTCTATGATGCTCCCACACAGGAGTCTTGCATAATTATCCATTGAGAGGCTCTACCCAGCAGCTGACTGAAGTAGAAGAGGAGATCCACAGTCAAAAATTACATAGAACTTGATAACTCTGATGGAAGAGTTGGGGGAGAGGATTTAAGATTCTGAAGAGGATAGGAACTCCACAGGAAGACCAACAGGCACAACTAACCTTGATCCTTGGGGACATTCAGAGACTGAGTCACAAACAATAACATACAGAGACTGGAAAAAAGACCATGGTCCATAATTAGCAGATGTGCAGCTCAGTCTTCATGATGGTCCTCCAACTACTGTAGTAGTAGGTGTCCCTAAAGCTGCTGTCTGTCATTGGAATCTGTTCCTTTAACTGGGCTGCCACGTCTGGCCTCAGTGGAGAGGATGCACCTAATCCAATAGAGACCTGATGCACCATCATGGGTAGCCAGGTGCCCACACCCTCTCAAGGGACAAATAGGCGATATTGGAGGGACTCCTTGAAGGCAGGTGACCTAGAGTAGGGACTCTACTAAGTTCATAGCCATTGTATTTATAAGAACTTGAAACTGGAAAGAATCCAGATGCCCCTCAACCAAAATATGAATATAGAAAATGTGGTTAATTTACAAAAGGAAAAACTATTTAGCTGTTAAATACAAGGACATCTTGAATTTTGCAGGCATATGGATACAGCTAGAACCTATCATTCAGAGTTAGGTAACCCAGACCTAATAGCACATACATGTATGTACTCACCTACAAATGTATAATAACCACAAAGAGGAAACCCACACTATACTTCATAGACCCAAAGAAGCTATAGAAGCAAAAAGGCCCAAATGAACATGGTTGAATCACACTCAAAATGGGGAATAAAGCAATAAAAGAAAACAGATGAAAGAGTGAGAACTGGATGTTAGAGCAGATAAGAAAGAGGAATGGGGGAGAACCAGCAACAGGTGTGGTGAGAGACAAGAGAGGCCAGAGGAAAAAAAATTAATCAATATCTGCAGCTGGCTGGGAGGAGGGGGTACATTTAGGATGTGTCAGAGACCACAAATTGGAGGGCACCAAGGAATCTATGTGGTTGTCTTAGCTGAGATGCATAGCAGTTAGATATGGATGCAGTTAGATATGGATGCGGTCAGGCAGGACCCCTGGTGGAGAGTTAGAGACACCAATCTATAAAAATACCTTTCTACCCAAAATTTGACCTGTCCACAAGAATACAATCTACAACATAGATTCCGTACAACAGCAAAATAACCCTTTGATACCATTTTGTTGTTGTTGCTATTATAACTTGCTACTCTGCTGCTGTGATTGAATCATCTAAGCAAAAGCATCTCAGGTAATAAGTGGTTGTTGTATATGGTTCTGTCAGATCACAGTCCATCATTTGGGAGCTTAGATTAGAAACTGAAGGCAAAAAGCATGGACAAACACTGTCTCCTGGCTTGTTCTCTTGCTTGGTCACTGTCTCATGCTCAGCCTGCTCTCTCATCCAGCACTGGCCTACTTGCTTAGGGATATTGTCAGCCTCAGTGGAAGAGCCTTTCTAATCAATCATCAACACTGTCGATCACAGACATAGAAACCAGCCATTCAGATGAGAGCACGCCTTCGACTGAGGCACCTTCAGATGACTGTACCTATGAAATGTTGTAAATTTAAGACAACTATGACACAGACACAATAATAAATGAGGAAGTTATAACAACTGAAAATGAATGAGATAACCATATCAATTACAAGAGCCCAGCCACCATAAGAAGGAGTTGGAGTTGTGGCTGAGCAAGGACAAAATAGGAAGGGCACCTGGCTCAGAGCACTGGAATGGGGGGCTCAGAGGATGTGCTGACCTGGGGTGAGTTTCTTTAACCCTGGGTTCCCAGGCCAGTGCTACCAAAGAGGTGGCTAAAACAGCTGGAAGGTAGACAGAAAAGCAGATTGTCCCACACAACTGGAAATGGCCACCAACAAGACAAGACCTCTTGTCCAAGGAAGATATGCTAATTTTGTGAGACTTGATGAAGAATGACCTTCCATCTTATGACAGCTCCAAGTTCAAAACTATAGTCACATATGAACTGGGCAGAGGGTAGTTCAGGAGGTGAAAAATGAGGTCTTTGTCTTTCTACCCTTTAAAATAAGGTAGGCAGAGCCTGATTTTGCTCTGGATGCTCTCTCAAAGAGCTCTCTGTCATGGACTAGTCAATGGGTCTAGGTCCTGTTGTTAAGGATTTAACCCAAGGTGTGTGGCTAGAAACTAAATTGACTAGGGTGGAGTCTGTCTAATTTCCTCAGTCAGAGAATAACAAATTGCAACACATATAACAGACAGCCACAAGGGGGGCAGTAGAGGCTACCCAGCACATTTCTCCACTTGGACAGAGGAGAAAATGAAGATGTGATGGCAGCTGTGAGCCCTGTAGCAGGGCTTCAAGTCTGCTCTAACCTTCCCAGAAATTAAGACCAGAGGATCAACGTCCACTATACCAGGCTCTGGAACATCTTCGAAGCACTTTGGGGCTGCGGCTCTCCAGCGTATTCACTGTAGCAGGGTTCCAGGTTCAATTTAGTCATCTCCCTCCACATATACTCAAGAAAAACCTGAAAACCAAGGCACACAGACTCATATCTAGCAGACAAGCCACTGACACAGAAACACTGGTGGATATTAAAAACCGGCCTTTCATTCCTTAAGTTGGGAGTCCTGGGTGTCTTGTGGTTCTAGTCAATGCACTAAGATGTTATGTCCAAGTCACAGAGACCCCAACAACCAACAAAGAGCCCATTGCAATGCAAACACATGGAGGTCTTTATTATGAGCTCTGTAATAAGGATGCTTGCCAGTCAGCCTCACATGAGATCAAAACTGACCGACCAGGTCCAGGCGTGCTGGGTATTTATTGCAGTTACAGTAAAATTGGGACATTAACATAAAGGTCAGCAGCTTAATATTTTAAAAATTACATGACTGGCATAATCTGCAGGAACCAATCAAAGGGGCAAAATCATCTGACAACCATGATGGGTAGGCTAACTTTTTCACTGTAAGGTATATTAGTTATCTATACCCTTCAGTTGTACCTTGACTGGCTGTTGACAAGGGAGGTTTGTCATAGGATGTTTGTTCAAATGGACTTTGTGCACTCTCTAAAAAAAAAAAAACTGATTGTGCTTTACAAACTCATCTTTGTGCCTGAGGTCCTAATTATTGAAAGATGCTCCTGTTCAAGCACAAGCCATGCATGGCAGTCAAAAAGGTAGTTTGTCCAAAGACCTGCCTCACTATCTGTTACTGCACTCTCTGGAACTGTTTTTCTGAGCAGGTACCCCACAGCTCTGGAATTTCAAAATATTAGGGTTTCAAAGGTAACTTCAATATTACAGCTTCTTGTTCCAGTATCTGGGATCCACACATGATCAACTGCACTCCTCAAAAGAGATTGGGTCTCTCTCCAGCTCTTCCATCTATTCCACTCTAGGTTCTGCTTGACTCCACTTTACTGCTTCTGCTGTTCTCTCTGCTCATCCCATGGGACTGACATCTTCAATATGCTGGGTTCTTCCCCTGTGACTAGGATTCACTGTGTTCCTCTTATACATTCCCTTCATGGAGCCAAGCCCTTAGCTGCTCTGCATGAGATTCATTTATGCTTAAAAACCAATACCACCTGGGTAATTCTCATACATGATCGACTGCGGGAAAACCTTGGCTATCTCTGGAACACAGCTTCTTTGTCCTCTCAGAAAACACTTACCAGAAGATTTCACCTCAGTGGTGCTCGTTTCTTCTTCATCACCACTAATTTTCTAACTACAGCCAACCAGCATCAATTGTCTCAGTTGTCCCTTCTATTCTTCCATCTAAATCAGAGCCACATGAACAAAGCTGCTGAGTTCCTCTGCCTGCTGAGGATGGAACATGGCCTCTTCTATTACATCATCACAAGCTTCCTATTTTTCAACAACTTCACTGCGTAAGCTTGGCTGTCTTTGAACTTGCTCTATAGATTAACTTTGAACTCAGATCTGCATGGCTCTGTCTCCTGAATGCTGGGTAATACCCGTGTAACACTTTGCCTGTACCTAAGCTTTTCATTACCTAAAACTTGTTCTGTACCAGGAAAACCTGAATCAGAGATCTGCTTGATGCTCATCTTTTGGGATTTAAGGCTGTACCACCGCACCTATACTTAAGTATTTTATTTTAGGTTTTAAAATGAAAGCCCAGAATAGTAATCACAGTCCATCGATGGTCAGTTTCACACATACTGGTGACCCTTATGTCCACATGAAAACGATGACCAGGTGATAATTTAAAGATATAAAAATGTATAAAGGGTATGAAAAGTTGTTATGACCCCCTAGAGCTGAGCCAAGAATGTAGGCCAACCGGTTCACTAGCTCCAGGTTCCAGGAACTGGCTGACCACAAAGAATGTAGAACTAAAAATCCAGGTCAGCTGGGTCGTTCCGGGAACTGGCTGACCACAAAGTAGATGGTTGAGCAAGATTCAATTCCTGAGAAAAACATATACACGATGTTCCCCACATGACCGACTGAATGATGGGCTGGAACTTTCCACTATTTTTATGATACCCTTCCTTGGTTTCCCTCTCACCCCTCTGGTTTGTGTTTTTTTCCTTTAAATACCCTTCTCCCCCTGGCCTCGGAGTTGACACTCCTCATGAGTCTCGACCTCAGCCTGGCTGATTCCTGAAATAAAGCCTCTTGTGTCTTGTGAGTTATTGATTGGTTGTGATATCCCGAGACTAGAGTGAGGGTCTCCCCTCCTGGGGGTCTTTCAATAATAACACCCAACAGGATACAGTTCTCCTTTATACAAGTCTGGGGGTGTGTCCATAGGTCTGCCAGCCAGTAATTGGAGGCAGCTCCAGTCATGCCCCTGCCTCAGATTCATGGGCAACCCGGGGCCTCCGCTTCCACCCGCCTGCTACCACTAGCCAGCCACGGTACCTGCAGGCTCCAGTCATCTCCCTGGTCTGCAGCGGCCCGGTGTGCGATCAGATTGCGTCGCGTGGTCTGTGATGTCAGGAGGAGCCCTCCAATGCCACCGGGACAGCGGTGCGCCTCCCAATTGCAGCGGTGGTGGCGGCAGCGGCAGCAGAGGTCTCCAGGCACAGTTTCTTGGCTCTCCAGTCAAGTCAATCGGCACCTGTGGGGGATCTCCAAACACCACGTGAATGTGCCAGGCCCAAGCCTTCATGGGAAATGTAGTCTCTGGCCGGCCGCCATCTTACTTTTCATCCCGGCATCATGGGATATGTAGTTTGAAGGCCAGTCGCCATCTTGGCATGAGTCTTTATGGGAAATGTAGTCTCTGGCCGGCCGCCATCTCTGCATAGCCCAGGTTGTCCTCACTCTGTACACTAAGCTGGCCTCGAACTCAGAAATTTGCCTTCCTCTGCCTCCCAAGTGCTGGGATTAAAGGCATGTGCCATCAATTATTGATCATTATGGCTATTGATTAGTATTGCTTATTGATTATTGATCAGCATTGACTGCTGGTTATTGATTATTGATTATCATGATTATTGATCACTTTTGGTTATTGACTAGTATTGATTATTGGTCCTTGATTAGTATTGATTATTGATTAGCATGATTATTGATCATTATTCCATCACTGTCATCCCCCTGCCTCTCCCTTCCAAGTGCCAGGTTTAAAGGCATGCACTACCACTGCCGGATATGCTTGTCTTCTTAATGTATACTATAAAAGACAAAAGGATTTGGACACATGTGCTGCAGAGTCAGAAAAACCACCCGTGTTTCTATAAGAAAGCACCTGGTCAAAATGTTTTGGGCAGATTCAGAATCATCCATGATAGTGATGTTACTCAGAGGTCACCTCCTGATCACCAGGGACCTCACAGGTGGTCACATCTGGCTGATCCTTCCCATGCAGCCCCAGAGAGGACCCAGCACCCCAGCTCCCACTGCTCAGCCACCTGCCCCTACCCAGTGTGGGCAGTGATCCTGTGCTCACCATGACTTGATTTCAGAGCTTCCCTGAGGTCTCCACACAGCACCAACAGCAGAGCTCAGAGCAAGGCACAGACGACCATTCAAGCCTACACAGGCACAGTGAACATGCAGAATGGCACCCGGAAGAACCCGCCTCATTGTCTGATTGGCAGGTCTGCCTGAAAGCCTCGATTGGCCAGTGAGTCTTACCACTCCTGAAGGTTAAAGTGTGCTTCTCATGCAGGTCCAGACCTTTTCCAAATCTTAGAAGTTTGTACTCCATTAGCATATATATATATCCTTTAGAAGGAATCTCACCCCACCCTGCCCTGGGGGTGAACCCACCATTCTATATCTGGCTGTTCAGCTGCCTGCTCCTCCCCTCTGAGAGCAATGAGCCTGCACCTACCAGGACCTGACTCCAGACCTTTCCTGAGCTTTCCTCACAGCACTTGCCTTCTTCCCGTAATCAACGTAAACAGCTTCCATAGCCCAGTACTCAGTGTGCAGTGGAGGTGTCAATATGACCCACAAGAGGAAGGATAACCTGGTTATTTCTTAGCATTCTGTCTAAACTCCACCATAGTTTCCTGGCAACAGCCAGGTAAGCTCCCCCCCCCCCATGTTTACCTGGCAACAGCCAGATAGGCCTGACCCACTGGAAATGTAGTTACTTGCCCCTTCCTCTCTGTTGATCTCTTGCCCTTTTGTTCTCTTTCTCTGGCCCTCTTGGGCTCTTCCCTTCCCCATTCTCTCTCCACATGCTCATGCCTGGCCTCTACTTCTCTACTCTGCCACTCTCTGCTTTTCTCTGGCTCTACTACCCTCTTAACTCTCCTCCCCATGTCCTGGATAAACTATATTCTATTCTATACAGTCTTGTGGCCAGTTGCTCCTGGGGAAGAGCTGTCTCAGTGTGAGGCATGGTCCCTCCAGGGAAAGAAATATCTCAGCAGGAGGCATGAGCCTGCTGAATCATTCCCTTCACCCACACCTCCCCTCACACCCATAGAACATATTCCATCTGTCTTTAAAGAGAGGTAACTATGGGGAGGAGGATACCTGTGATATCAGATAACTGTGAGGTAGAGTTTTAGACAGAATGCTAACACCATTAACACTAAAGAGGGATTTTAGGAAACAAGAGACTTATTTTGTGGCTTCATGCTGGGCTCAGGGAAACTGCAGCTCCCTTGCAAAAGATGACAGGTATCAGTCAACCCTGAAGAAAAGCCAGAGACATAAGGGAAAAACAGTTGAGCACTATTGGTAGCCAGCACATCTTCATTAGTGGAAAAGTGGAGAAAAAATAACAGTTGAATTAGTACACATTCTGTAGATAAATATAGCTCAAATCATAGAGAGAATGAATCTTTGTATATAGAAAGATTATTTAATAGAATGTCCCAGTAAAGGCTGTTGGGCAAGGTAAATTAGAAAATCAAGGACTGGTTGATTTTATGCTGCAGGATATTAGACCTGATTTCAGTGTATACCAGAATTTGGAAGAGATAAGTGCTTACTAATACTAGTTTTAAAACACAAATAAACAAACAAATCACTTTAAAAAAAAGGTAGGGCAAGTACAAAAAACAAAATACCACCCTGTTCAATGTCCTTTATATATGTGGGTTGTCAAAGATTCTGTAGCCCAGATTAAAGGTGGATCTGAACTTATCAAAAGAGCAAGATTAATAAAGGGTTTTTCACTTCAGAAGTTGTAATTAAGAAATATGCCCCACAGCAAGCATGATTTGAGTTAGGGCTAGGGGATTAAACAGTCATGGTTTGGATTAGGATAAGGGTTTTTAGAATGAGGTTTAGAACATTAGGAAATTCAGAGGTGAGGGTTAGGATAGAGTTAGGCTCAGTGTTAAGGTTAAGGTGACTACCATTATTCTTGATGGTCCCACTGAGTCAATATTATCCCTATTACACAAAGAAGAAATATCAGGCCTACAAGGAATTCATTTCATATCTTATTTTTTTTTTTTTTTGGTTTTTTGAGACAGGGTTTCTCTGTATAGCCTTGGTTGTACTGAAACTCACTCTATAGGCCAGGCTGGCCTTGAACTCAGAAATCCAACCGCCTCTGCCTCCCAAGTGCTGGTATTAAAGGTGTGAGCCGCCACTGCCCAGCTCATTTCATATCTTAATGGTTTGTTTTATTATTATTCTGAGAGCTTCTCTCTTACTTAGAGAAAGGCTTCTCAAAAGAACCTAAACTTTTTCCAGCCATTTACCTCCAACACTAGCATACTAACAAAGTAAGCAAAGACTAATATTCACAGAACCCCACAGATAATCAAAGGATAAGTTGCCAAGAGCCACACAACCTGCTGCCAGCAAAGAACATTCATGCTACCCTATGCTGGGTCTCATTGTCAGCTATTGCTGCAGTTAATTTTCCTCTGAGATAAAATGTTCTCAGTACTCTTCTGCTCTAGATATGTCTGGTTTACTTTCTGCCCAACCTAAAAATATGCTTACTAAAGATTTCTATGTGAAGTTTTCACTTGACAATGAAAATTCTGAAACAGAAATCCCAGATAAGCAATAGACACAAAGTCATGCCTTATAAATTTTCACTTTTTATTAATTACATGTAGAACATACACCTGAGACATGGTTTGTTATACACATCATGTACTTAATAGCAAATGAATTACAAGTAAATTAAACTTGTTAACATGATCCTAGTTCATTTTATTCCTAATGAAAATAAACTTAAATATTGATATGAAAGGTCAAAAATATATTAAGTCAATATATCCACTCAGGGACAATAAATATAAAATGATAATATGGGTCTGATTCTCTCCTTGGAATAGGTAATGTTTTAAAGAGTATGCTACTCCTAGACCAGAAGATGTTATTAATACTGGACATTGTCCTCACTCATACAAGACTAACACATATATGACTTTAATTATGATATATACATATTTTAAATTTTATACAGGCATAAACATGTTAATAATTTAAAAGATATCTATATGCAGTAAATCTTCTTTAAAAACAGATAAATATACAAAGATAGGCAGATACTGCACGGGGCTTATCTTATCTTCTAAATTAAACCACAGCCATTTTCATACCTTCAGCTTTGTTAAATTAAAATAATCACACCAGGGCTTTTTAAATGTTACTGAACCTCTATGCAAAAAAAAAAAAAATATGACATGGCTGGCCAGTATTTGTACAACTTGGAAGGGGAATAACTATTTAGGTAATGTAAATTTGTCTCCATATGTACTGAGTAAAGTATTTTTAATGTGACTGATTTTAGGATGTCTACAGTCTCAGAAGAAACATTTTGTCAATTTTTTGTATGTAAAATGAATTATTTCACTGTTATTCTAGGGTGAACTATGATAATTTTGAAATACGGTGCAACTGAGAAATTAGAAAGAGGGAATATAAATTGCTTATTTCCCATCCCTGAATATATATTCTCACAATAGATTTTGATTTTTTTTGTTAAGCCCATTGCATGCTATGGTATTAACATTTATAAAATGTTAGAATGATCTAAACATGTAAATGGTTCCAATAAGAGAATTATATATAGATTATGATGGAAATTTCCCAAATGCGAAGAAAAGAAAGGATACAAAGCTGTTGGAAGTTCTGAAGGAATAAATGAGGTATTTAAGTCACTTAGGACATAAAAGTTTTGGGAAATACCTATGGGATTAAAGTATCTGTCTTCAGATCAACATTTATGACAAACTGGCGGTAATCTAAGTTTTATTCTATCCTGTGTCCAGTCTACATTGAGGAGAGTCAAAATACAGGGATGATTCCCTCAGAGCTTCTATGGGCAGTCACACTCAGCCCAAGCAAGGCTTTCAAGTAATGTTCACTAAGAGGGAAAATAGTACAAAGAAAAGGTTGAAGATACAGAGATTCTTCAAAAGATCAAGTGATAACCTAGACAAGAAATTTCAACAGACCTTAAAAGAAGGTCAATAGAAGTTGATTTTGCTAAATGTGTAACCTTAAGCAGGCATATGTAAAGTATGATCACTTTCAAACTGCAGTGTGTCTCTTTAGCAAGTGAAGGGACAAGAGTCCTCAAAAATTATGTTTGATCCTGTGAAATGTTATTTAGAAAATATGTTCCCACTCTTGATTCTCTTTGTCATATACAGATGCATCTAAATATCCGAGATGAAAGAAAAGCCCTTTGCTTACTTCAGCTTGGCAGGGTCTACATACAGCTGAGGAAAACTGAACAGCTTTATTAAATACTGAGGCCAAATCTAAAAGCCGTATTTACCAAAATAGAACACCATCTCACTATCAAAGAGTAGTTCTCACTAATAGACTGTGTCCTTCACTACACTAACCATGCCTGCTCCCTGATTTAAATGTGATGTAGGAGCAGCAGGTACATTCTCTTCATGCAGGGTTCTGATGAAGCAAACAGCTCAAGTTGTATCCTTTTGTGAAGGGCTATGGAATATTGTCCAACTCATAATAGATGCACATTTCACCTTGTAAAACATAACCCATGTTAAAAATGATGCTAGGAGTATTTCTTCAAAATTTAATTCTTCATACACTACAAGAGTGTAATAGAAGAGAATTAGTAGTTGAATCTAACTTAATAAGGGGTTGTCCAAAATACCTCAATTTTTTTTTACCAAATTACTGACCTTACAAGAAGGTCAAAAAAAAATCATTCTTCTAACACCCAATACAAAGCATGACATTGGTTTCTAGGTGGTACTCTTGCCTATTTTCTTCCTATAATAAGTGTAATGCTGCCCTAATTATGTTCTTAACTACATCCTGAATGGAAATATAATGGTCCTAACAGTCTGGCTTTTGTGTATTATGAATGTTACCTGAATCACATAACAGAATCCTTCCATGTGTGCTGCCTTCCAGGACTGTCTTATTTGGAGAGTCTTTGTCATCTCTTTTGTTTGAATTTGTCCCCTTAGAAGGACTCTTCTCTGAGGTACCATAACTGCTGCTCTTTCTATATCACCCCTTTGGTGAGTTTAACAATGTAGAAGAATCCAATGTACAAACACCAAAAAGGACAGATATCCTCTCAAAGGTGACTACAGTGCCAGCCTACTCATATTCATCTTGTCACAGCATCACCAGAGATGGATTCATGGAAAGACAGGAGAATTTGTGAGAAACCTCATGTATGGGAAAGGCTAAATACAGGAATGTAAGACACATTGACATACATTCATTTCTTCAAATGAGGTAAGGAAGGTAGCTCAGGTATTTGTGGTGGCCATGCAAACTGGAGGATCTGAGTTACATAAAATGGACCCTTGAAAAAAACCTAAGATGCTGACTGGAACTAATATTTTGTGTGAGTTATAGATTACATGCAGATCCATTGAGAAAGCTTGGGAATGAGGGAATCTGTTGTACATATCACTCTCTATGACTTTGATATATCTATTTCTTTAACATGCCTGGATCTATCATGTGTATACAAAGACTATAAAAATTCCCAGCACAGATGTCATCAAATGCACACACACACACAAACACACACACACACAAACACATACACACACACCACTCAGAGACACACAAAAACAAACACACCCACACAGACAAACACCCTGACACATGCACAGACACACACACAAATGTACACAACACTGAGACAGACACACACACACATAAACACACACACCCACACAAACACACAAGCACACACACTGACACACAGACACAGCTCAACATGCATACATGCAAACACAGAATGAACACAGACACCCACACAACTCAAAAACACAAAGACACACAGAAATAAAAGTTCCTACATCATGAGGAACTTCACTGTATTCTGCATTTATCTAGTTTCCACTGAAACTGGCATGGGATGTTCTCTCATTTTTGTAAGTTGAAGTTTACAGAGAAGAACCAATTTGGTTCACATCAGGAAAAGTAGAGAAATTTTATGCTAAAAATCACAAATTTTAGGATATTTGAAAACTACAATCATTATACAATATTCAATGTGAGCCTAGGCAGAAGAAGAAGAAGAAGAAGAAGAAGAAGAAGAAGAAGAAGAAGAAGAAGAAGAAGAAGAAGAAGAAGAAGAAGAGGAGGAGGAGGAGGAGGAGGAGGAGGAGGAGGAGGAGGAGGAGGAGGAGGAGGAGGAGGAGGAGGAGGAGGAGGAGGAGGAGGAGGAGGAGGAGGAGGAGGAGGAAGAAGAGGAGACCACAGAGAAGCCTTCTGAAAAGAGTTACCATTTGATGCCCGGAAAGGCCTAAGTGCTGTTCTCACTCCATGCAATTAGTGATGAACTGTGATCCAGGATGATTTCAAACTCATTGTGTCCTGCCTGAAGATGTGCTTAAATGTTTTTCTTTCTGCTCCAGCTCCTGGGTGCTGGGGTTATAAGCATGGGCACTAAGTCTAATCGTACAGTACTTGTGAATCAGACCAGGTCTTTGCTCACATTAAACAAAAACTCTACAAATTATCATACCTATCAATATATTTTTTTTTGGTTTTTCGAGACAGGGTTTCTCTGTGTAGCCCTGGCTGTCCTGGAACTAACTCTGTAGACCAGGCTGTCCTCGAACTCAGAAATCCACCTGCTTCTGCCTCCCAAGTGCTGGGATTAAAGGCGTGCCCCACCACCGCCTGGCTTATCAATATGTATTTAAATTAAATAAGAGTTCAAAAGAACAGAGTTCACGGAGGAGAAGTGCCCATGATAAAAACTACACAGGCAAGGTGGATAACAATTAACACTTATATGGAACATAACAATTAAAATAACATTTATTTTAAAAGAAAAATTAATAATATGTGGTTGTTCAGCTTGCTGAATGTCTTTGCACCACATGCATACAATTCCCACAGAGGCCAGAAGCAGGCATCAAATTCTCCAGAATTTGAGTTAAAGAGGTTTGTAGCTGTCATGTGCATCCTCTGAGACTGTAACAAATTTTCTTAATGGAGAACACATCTTTCCTGCCCACACTACACTTGACTTTTGTCCTTCCAACCAAGTGATGTGGATCACTCCCAATCAAAGAGAAAACTCTGCAAACCTGTAGTGACAGGTACATGTGGTAGGTGGGCTAATTGTCTTACACTGTCACACATCCATGGAAGACTCCTGTGAGTTCAGGATCCAGACAAATGATCAATGATCGTCAGTTTGCAACAAATTTGTCACCTCGAATCAAGGATAGCAATGCATATTAGGCCCATTAGATGATATATACAGTTGAGAAGCCCCTCCTGGTTGTGAAGGGGTGTGGGTAGCTGTGACTAGGAATGCTGAGGGTTCCTCCAGGCAGGAAGTTAGGTGCAGTGGCTGCAGCTACAGGGGATCATTAAAGACCTTGTCCTTCTTCCTCATGTCGAGGCCCCAATGACATGAGAAAGTCCTTGGGTTTTTACAGGCTTTAATGTCATGGCAGATGGTGGTTGGATTTGGATGTGCAATCCCATAAAACCCAGGGCAGACCTGAGTTAAATAGGGAGGGAGAGAGGGGGAGGACCTGAAGAAGAATCCTTAATTGGCTCCACCCTCTGGCCTTCAGGCATCTCATTAGTATGTAAATCTCTCTAGGGCCTGAGGCTTTTTCCTTGCTACAGATGGCCACACATATCTCTGTGAACAGGGCTGTGAAGGGCTGAAGCTAAATGAAAAGAACAAGGGCCTGGGAACAGAGCCGAACTCCTGCCATCCACTAAGGGTCCAGGGTTCCAGGCTTATGTTCGACCAAGCACCCAGCTGCTCTCACAGCCCATCGTCCCACAAAGGTGGGTAAGAGAATGGTGAACATGTGGATAACAATGTTGGAAGGAACTTTACTACTAGCTGGAGTGGATAGAGCCTTCCTCATGGTTTACATGCATCTGGTAGAGAGTGAGTCTCTGTAAGGCTAAGAATGGATAAGGTTAGTTTGTGCTGCTCTTTAACTGCTGGAGATCTCACAGCACACTGAGGAAGTGTTTCCTCCATTGCTTTATTCTTGTGAAGATCCCTAGAAAGAATCTGATTTCTGAGACTGACAGTGAATCACCGAGTCAATGTGTGGGACAAGAAACCTTATGGGTCTCCAGAATGGTGCAGTAAAATAAAGGATTAAAAGAATCTCCTGTCACCTGGTCTTCATGTGAGTAGGGGCGCCAGGTCTCGGCCTACAGAAGCTAAGATATCTAGTTTCCCATTCTTCACTTAATCTTGGATCTCTCTATCTGAGGTCCTTGTACAATTGTATTATTTGTGTTATAATTGTGATACTTTCTACTTTTGCTATTGACTTTCTTTTGCAATAGCTGTAACAGCCCAGCATCAAAGCATCACTTGAAAACAAGCTTAAGGGAAGGTGGCCATTTTGAATTTGTATCTGAGCTGAGATGGTTGTGAGGCCCAAACTGCTGTAAAAGTATTCAGTGCTTGTCTAGTATATTAATCAGAGTTTTATAGAATACCAAAATAATAGAATAATTTTCTCTTTATTTAAAGGCTATTGTTTAGAATGACTTAGGGCTGTGATGGTCTAGCTAATTCAACATAACTAGCAATAAAGTCCAAGTACAAGTATCCAGTAGTTGCTCAGTCCACAAGGCTCAATGTCTCAGCTTAAGTTTAGAATAAGGTGGAATTCCAAATAAGATGGCCCTAATGTCAGTGAAGGAATGGACTTGGTATCAAGGTGAGAGCAAGCACCTAAAGATCGAACACCTTCTGTTGTAGTAATTATTTTAAAAAAGCAGCCACGGTTAAGCCAACTGGCTAAGCTGCAGAGTCTCTGTCCAGCTCAGCCACCATATTGCATGGCCAGCCAGAAACCGGCAGCCAGAAACACCAGCCCTGCCAACCACAGGACACCAGCATGGGAGATGGCTCTGCCAGTCTTCCACTCTGTCTCTGCAAGGCTGGGCATTGCCCAGATCATCCCACCAACAATTTGGGCTCAGTACAAATGAGACTCTAATGCTTAGATTATCCAAAGGCTTATATATTTAGTAATGATCAATAACAAGATACCTTTACAATCAGAGGTGTAACCCAGTACCCAACCTAGATATACCAACTACCTGTGACTGCTACAGACAAGTGAACATCAGCCTCTGTGTTCCAATCTCTTGTACTCCATCTCACACTTAGTTCCTCCTCTTCCTTCTCCTCCTCCTCCCTTTACTCCTTCTCTTTCTCTTCTTACTCCTCCCAACTTAGCTCTTTCCACAACCTTTTCCTTCCATGTCATTATATAGGCTTGAAGCAAAAGTCATGGATCAGATTAGAGCTGGGGCTTTTCAGCTCAGACATCTGGATTAAAGGTGTGTCTTCCACTATCAAGATTCAGATTAAAGTCACTTTTGGGGTTTTAGTTAATTCCATATGTAATAGAGTTAACAATCAAGACAGCAATCTCAACTCTACCCCTTGTCAACTTCACACACAATTACATCTTATTATGTCATGGTTAATTTCCAAATTGAAAAAAAATGTCATAATAATGTTTAAATATTACAATATCACCCAAAAAGAAAACCATTATGTATTGGACCAGGTCATAGTTATGCCTAAAATGATTAAACTACCCCCTGTACAAGCACAAATACATAAAAATATTATAATGCATCATGGAAACATTTTTAGTGTAGCAACTTCAAGTGTGATAACCATTGATATTCTCTTAATTAATTTCTAAAATTGAAGAAAGAAATCACAACTGTCTGTAGAAATACAACATTAACACAATATGTCAGGAATACTCACATCACTTATAATCCTCATTTCTGCAATTAGTCATGTGGCCTTCGTTTATATTTATAATGACATTCCCCCACTACCCATGCTGTATTTTCCCCAACCATGATAATGACCTCAGTAGATCTGGAACTTTTCCTGGAAGAGTGATTCATACCTTCATTTCGGATGACTCTGTGCCCTTTGTCATCCTGTCTGGAGAAGGTTGTTGTAGGCTTCCATTGATTTAAATTACAAGACATTTAATTGCTTTTAATCATCAAGAGATACCATAAAACGCTAGTTCTCAACTTGTGGGTCACAACCCCTGTGGGAATATAAGTACCTTTTCTCAAGTGTTGCCTGTGTCCAACTGCCTGCAAATCAAATATTCATATTACAGTTCATCACAGTTGCAATATTACAATTAGGAAACAGCAATATAATTCGTTTTATGCTTTGGGTGTTTCCATAATATGAGGAAATGTATTCAAAAGTTGCAGCATTAGGAAGGTTGAGAACCACCGCAAGAGATTCTGCAGTCTAGACATCAGCCTTTGTAACTCCATTTGGAGAATCAATTTAACTTCCCCATGGCGATTAATCAGAGTTCCTAACACTGTTATTGCTTTCTTATCTTGTTGGGTTGAGGGCCTCAGATGTTCAAATTGACCACTGGGAAGACTGAAGGTTTGTTGTAGCTCCTGGAAGGAGAGCTCACCTCTCTATAACTAATACTTGCAGGCAATCAGAACTTAAGATCAGAGGAATAGGAAGCAATTTTTTTCCTACTGGGTCACTAAGGGTGGCAGCTTTTGTGTGTGTCTTCTTTATTCTTGGGTGGTTGTTAGCAGTGAGGACAAAGGGAGCAGCCACGGCAATCTGGCTTGGGATGGCTGTGAGTATTATAAAATTAACTCCGGAGACCAGCACAGTGAGTCAAATCTACTTTATTGTTCTAGAAATAAGATATATGAGGGATTTTATGGAAACAGGTGGAGAGGATTAATTGGTCATAATAGTATACATAATTATCATGTGGGCAGGGAAGCCAGAATGGAACTTGTGTGCTGAGTTTCAGTAGCTCCACACAGGGACATTCTTTGGATAAGGAGAGCCACCTGTGTTCAGGGACATTGTCTAGAAAAATTGAGATGGAGAAATGGAAGCCCTTCTGATAAACTCATTTTCAGCTGAGTTCCACTCAGATTTGGGGGACTGCGACCTTCACACAGGTTTCCAACAGCCTTGATTCCTTAAACCATAAATCTTGGCTGTGAGAAAAATGGTACCAAATACTGGAAGATGATTCAAAATACATACAGCCTAGGACTCTGCCCAACTCTCCAGGTGGCCGTCCCATAATTGGCTGTGTAAAAGTGTCTTCTAAAGGTCATTCTATTTTTTTTATCAGTTCAGCACCTTCAAGGTAACAAGGACTATTACTATTAATTACTATTAATACCATTAGAATCCATGATCATTGGCCCACAGTCTCACTTCTCTGCTGTAAAATGAGTTCCTTGGTCAGAAGCAATACTGTGTGGAATGCCATTGTGGTGAATGAGGCACTCAGTATGTCCATGGACCGTGGATTTTGCAGAAGCAATATGTGCATGAAAGTCAAAATCATAAACAGAATATGTATCTATTCCAGGAAGTAGAAAGCTTTGTTCTTTGCCCAAGAGCAATGATACGATGTAGTCAACCTGTCACCCAGTCACTGGCTGGTCAACCCAGGATATAGTTCCATATCTAGGGCTCAGTGTTGGTCTCTACTGCTGGTAGATCTGGAACTCACCAGCAGATGTGGCCATGTCAGGCTTGGTGAGAGGACGACTCTACTGTTGTATCCATGAATAAACCCCACTGTGTCCACCATGGCCACTATGTTCATGGTCACATTGGAAAATAACCGATATAGCTGGGGACACAGCTGACTTCCCACAGAATGGATCACACTAACTACTTGGTTACTGAGTGTATACTCAGCCGAACTTACCTTTTGATCAGCATTTACATGGGACACAATCGATTACTGATTATCATGACTATTGATCACTTTTGGTTATTGACTAGTATTGAGTATTGGCCATTGATTAGTATTGATTATTGATTAGCATGATGATTAATCGTTATTCCATCACCGTCATCCACCTGCCTCTGCCTCCCGAATGCTGAGCTGAAAAGTGTGCACCATCAGTTATTGATCCTTATTGGTTATCAATTAGTATTAATAATTATGGATTATCATTTATTGAATATTGATCAGCATTGATTATTGATCGTTATTCCATCACCGTCCTCCCCTGCCTCTGCCTCTGTATTGATAATTATTGATTACCATTTATTATTGATTATAAGTCAGCATTGATTATTGATCATTATTCTATCATCGTCATCCCCCTGCCTCTGCCACCCAAGTACTGAGATTAAAGGCCTGTGCCACCACTGCCCGGCTTCTTTGACCATTGTGAGAGATCTATCCACATATTTCTTCCTTTTATGTCTTTCTCAACAATATTCTAATTGTTCCGTCTCCAAGTCTCTGACAGTTAAGCCGTCCCACTGTTTATAGCTGATGATTCAGTGAATAATCACACATTTCCAAACAAATGCATGAGCATGACTACTGCATGAAGCTCTGAACTGTGGTGATTTCCCTTTACTGGTGTCTTTCAGGATTGTCCCAGAAACATGTTTTCATACTTTAGTTGTTCAGTTCTTGATGGGGCCTGCATAACAGGCAGAACCCTTAGTAAAGTAGGACCTAGTTATTTCTTTCTCAGTCACTTGATGATAGGGCCTGTACCAGGAAGTCCTAGGTGCATGTATAATACCAGGGGCATTGTATAGGAAAAGAAGCTAGGCTTCTAGGCAAGTCAGGTACCTAGCATTAGTTTCCAAGTTGCCCCATCCCCAGCAAAACCCAAGCCTACCTCCAATCTCTAGGCTAATCCCAAACATGACTAGAGTTTCCAAGTTACACCCTCAACAATACCAGGGTCTTCAGGTTATTCCCCCAACAAACCTGCACCTCAGGTTACAACAAGACCGTGCCTAACAACCACTAATGCAGAGGGGAGGTGAAGTTAACTTTATGATGTGACTCCCAGCACCAGCCAATTATGTTAAAGGCCACAGCAGCTTTCCAATTAGATGCTTGCACACATACTTTCTACTTGCTGCTTACAATAAAGCCTTTCCCCGATAGACATTTGGATCTCCACCACCACCACCAAAACAGTCTTGGCTGATGCTGGTGCATTGGGGATGGGGGCAAGCTAGCTCAAATAGAATAATGACCCTGCAGGGAGTTGCATCAAATCAGCTCCTGTGTGTGTCTTTTTGGGATCACTAACATTTCCCTGGCATGACATCTTCAATTTCTACTGAGATGGAATAGCAGGCCAAGATATTTTCTTTCAGGGGAAGATGGTTGGATAGAGCTGATGGTAGAGACTTGCTCCAATATTCAAAATCTATGAGTCACAATAAACACCTGCCAAAGGCTTCAAACAACATTCGTTGCAGCACTGAGCAGCAGAGAAAGGATTGGGTGCTCAAAGCAATTTTCAATTACATACAGAGGAAAGCCTCAGCTACAGGCAACATTCCTATGAACAGAAATAAATAATAAGCAGGAGTTTTAAAAAATGGAAAATTGCTTTTCTAAAATAAGATTTATTTATTTTATGCATAAGTACACTGTTGCTGTCTTCTGACACATCAGAAGAGGGCATTGGATCCCATTACTGATGGTTGTGAGCCACCCTGTGGGTGCTGGGAATTTAACTCAGGACCTCTGGAAGAGCAGTCAATGCTCTTAACCACTGAGCCATCTCTCCAACCCAGAAAGAAATTCTTAATGACTTGGGATTGAAGGGGAACTGCAAAGAGAGTATAGCAGTGTTGCATTTGAAATCAACATTTGACTTTTAAAACAAATATATGTAGAATGAATTTGGTAGCATTCCTTCTGTTTCTCTTTTGTGGAATAGTCCAAGGTGTCTTAAAAAAAAGAAGAGTCTTAGCTCTTCTTTGAAGATCTGGTAGAATTCTGCACAAATACTACGTAGTCCTTGTCATTTCTTCAATAGGAGGTTTATAATGCCTGCTTTGATTTCAAAAGGGGTTATACTACAGTTTAGATAATTTACCTGATCTTGATTTAATTTGGTTTTATGGTATCTGTCTAGATAATTATCCATTTCTCTGGCTACACAATTCATCTAGATTTTCCAGTTTATAGAAAGAAATAAAGATTTTTACAAGTTGTTTGAGTTTCACTTGTTATGTCTCTCTTTTCCTTTTTGATTTTGAAAATTTGGATATTGTCTCTGTGCCCTCAGGTTAGTCTGGCTAAGTTTTTATCTATCTTGCTGATTTTGTCCTTGGTTTTGATGTGTCTTCGTACTGTTCCCTTTGTTTCTAATGGGTTCTTTTTTTATTGTTATTTTGCTGTCTACATCTCTTAGGTATGTTTGCTTCTTTTTGTTCTAAAGCTTTCTGGTGTGCTGTTAAGTTGCTTGTGTAGGATTTCTCTGGTATGTATATGAGGACACTTATGCTATGAATTTTTGTCCTACCACTGCTTTCATTGTGTCCAATAAGTTTGAGTATACCGTCTCTTCATTCTCATTGAATTCTAGAGTCTAGTCTTTTATTTCTTTATTTCTTCCCGAAGCAAGTTATCATTGTGTAAAAATTTGTTCAGTATGTGGCTTTCTGATGTTTTTGTTATCACTGAAGTCTATATTAGTCTGTAGTGATTTGATAGGATGCATGAGAATATTTCAGTCGTCTTGTATCTGTTGAGACTTGATTTGTGACAGATTATAAGGTCAATTTTGGAGAAGATACCATGAGGTGCTGAGGAGAATATGCATATACATATACATACACATATATGTATAATTGTATGTCTCCCTTTTCATTTCTGACTTTAGTAATTAGGATATTGTCTCTGTTCTTTCATTCGTTTGGTTAAAAGTTGATTTATCTTGTGGATAGTCTCTCTCCCAGTCGTCCTGTCTGTCTATCTATCTATGTATCATCTATCTATCTATCTATCTATCTATCTATCTATCTATATTATTATTATTATAGGATAAAAAGTTCCATTTGGAAGAGTCAGAAGAAGGACTTAAGGAGGTGAAGAGGATGGCAACCCATAGGAAGAACAAAAGTGTCAACTAACCTGGACACTTCAGAGCTTCCAGGATCTAAGCTAAAAACCAAGGAGCAGAAATGGAATGGTTCATGGCCCTGGGCATGTGTGTAGCCTTGTCTAGCCACAATGGGAGGGGATACACTTATCCTTGTAGAAACTTGATGCCCCAGGGAAAAGGGAAGCTGGTGGAGGTGAGGTCCTGGTGGGTGGGTGGTTGGTTGGGAGAGAAACCTTTCAGAGGCAGCAGGGAAGAAGATGGGGAGAAGACCTCAAGGAAGAGGAACTAGAAAAGGAAGCAACTTTGAAATGTTAATAATTCTTTAAAAATTAATTAAAAAGGAAAAAGAAAACATAATCGAAAACAAATGTATGCCTACATTGACATTGAAAAAGTGTAGGCAGTTTCCTGGTGAAGAAAATGACATTAATATAGTACTCTTTGACCTGGCCGCTACATGCAAGGTTAGCTTCTGTGATCTGTAACATGACACACACAGCTACAGCCAATGGACTATGTCTGAATCATCTGACCTGACTTAACACTGAAAGTGCATTGGACATATCTCCATAGTTGGAAATTCAATATTCCTTGGATTATGCTAAAGTTCCAAAATTATATACCTGTCAATCTAGTGTGTCTTCACTCACCTGACATGAATAAATGCACGCTGGAAAATTAGAAAACTATTACCCAATCACCATCAGTTTTATTTTATGTATTTATTTAATTTTTTGGTAATGGTGACTCCAGTGTTAGGGATTGGAAGTGACCTTCCTTGAGTAAGTCAGTGTGCATGTGTTGGGTATGATCTAACAAAATTCTTTGTAGTCACAGATTTCTTTTGGTATTCTTGAGGGTCCTCAAAGACTACTGTGATACACTAAGGGTTTAATAGATTGATTTCATGCTGAAGAGTTTACTCTTATATAAAGATACCAGAAAGTACACAACTTTAATGCATTGACTACGTTTATGGGGTTTCTGTGCATTATGACTTTAGCTTATGATTTCTAAGACTACTGCCACGTGCAAAGACTTTACCACATTGTTTATTCGTAGTGTTTCTCTCCAGGATGTGTTCTTCTATGTTCATAGATGACTGTATTGTCACCAACCTTCATTTAATCATAAACTGAAACTAAGTTTAAATTCTAGGTCATAGGGGACCAGCATTCATCACTCATGTTTTGTTACCTAAAACATAACAACTATTCCTAACCATATTTTGTTATTCATGTTTTAGTTCTCAAAATACAATACATGTTCCTAACCACAAAAGAACAAATGGCTGTGATAATGTAGACAATACAACCTACATTCTGTAGCATTTGACATAGAGTAAAACAAAAAAAATGTTATTGGGAGAAAAATGTAGCTGTAACGTGGCACAGGACTTTGTGGTTTTGACTTTTGGAAGCTATATAACTTTTTGGTTCAGGGTGGGGCTGAGGCTGGGGTATTGCAGCTGATCTTCTGAGTGTAATTTTGTGGCCCTGATTTATCAGTAGTGACTTGATTAGAATGAATTCTTATCATTTGCCTTGTTCTGTGTTTGAGTTGTGTTGAATCTCAGTGGACCCCATGATGTAAAGGCTTTAGCACAGTATGTAACCACTGTCCAGTATGAATAGTTTCATAATGATGGAGACTGCAGAGGTGTGCAAATGCTTCATTATACTAAACATGTCCATTAGGACTCTATGGGTGTGTTCTTAGTGACAGAGTGAATGTTTAAGACTCAGGGGGTGTGTCCTGAGACACAGGGTGCATGTGTAGCACTCAGCAGGTGAGTACAGAGTCCCAGGGGGCATGCTTAAGACTCTGGGGAATTTCCATAGTCACAGGGGGCATGTGTGAGATAGAGGGGATGTGTCCTGAGAAACAGGAGGTATGCTTAGGACTAAGGAGGCATGTCTTAAGTCACAGGGGGGGGGCATGCTTAAGAATCAGGAGGCATGTCCAGAGTCATAGAGGGCATGCTTATGACTGAGGGGTCATGTCCTGAGACCCAGGAAGCACGTTTAGGACTCTGGCGGCATGTTTAAGACTCAGGAAGTGTGTCCTGTGTCACAGGGAGCATGATTAGACTCTAGCACATATTCTTTCATGATAATGAACACTAGAGAATTGTGCAAAGGCTTGACTGTATTAAATACCCTCACAGGGTTTCTGTCTTAGTGTTTCCTTTGTTATGAAAAGAATTCATGAACAAGGCAGTTCCTACAAAAACAACAGCTTAATTGGGACTGGCTTACAGTTTCAGAGATTTAGTCCTTTTTCATCACAGCAGGAAGCATGGCAGGTATGGAAGAAAACATGATGGAGACAAAGAAGCTGAGATTTCTGCTTTTTGATCCAAAGGCAGCCAGGAAGAGACTGTCTGCCAGGGAGCTAGTAGGAGGGTCCACTCTGCACTGGGTGGAACTTCAAAGCCCACCCCCATAGTGATGCACTTCCTCCAACAAGGCCACATCTCATAATATCTTCCTCACATGAGCCAAGCATATTTATACTACCACATTCCACTGCCTGGCCCCCATTTGATTGTGCAAACACATGAGTGTATGGAGACCATATTAAAAAATAGCATAATAAAATTATGTGAGGTTCAAATTAAAAAGTCCCCAACATCTATAGAAGTCTCAAAAATGTTAAAAGTCCGTCCAATGTTCAAAGTCTCTTCTGAGATTCATCCAATCATGTAACTGTAATCCCCTATACTTAAAAAAAAATAGCACATAATATCCATCCAAATTCACAGGATATAGGTCACCATTCCTAATCACAACTGTGAGGAAATACTGGGATAAAAGAAAACCAAAAGCCAGCAAGGCAATCTCCAAACTCTGCATCTCCATGTCTGATGTCAAAGTGTTCTTCAGATCTCCAACTCCTTTCTTCCCTGCTCACTGCAGCACAATTCTTTCTCTTTGACTGATTGTATTTCCTGAAAGTAGTTTTCCTGAGAAGGTATCCCATAGATTGGGAAGTTAAAAACTCTTGGGGTCTCCAAAGTGACTTGAAAATTACAGCTTCTTGTTTCAGTATCTGGGATCCACAGATGATCTTCTGTCCTCCTCAAAAAAAACCAAGCTGGGTCTCTCTCCAGCTCTTCCCTCTATAGTACACTAGGTTCTGCTTGACTCCACTCAACTGCTGCTGCTCTTCCCTCTGCTCAACCCACAGGACTGATATGTTCAATATGCTGGGTTCTTCTGTGACAAACAGTCTTGACTGCGTTCCTCTCATGCTCCCTTCATGGTGCCAAGCCTTAGCTGCACTGCATGAAACATCCATGCCTTAAAACCAGTGCCACCTGGGTGAGTATTACCCAGCACTGAGTCAAGCTGCACCACAGGGGACAACCTTGGCTACCTCTGGAATACAACTTCTTTCTCTTCTCAGAAAACACTTACCAGAAGATTTCACCTCAGTGATGCTGGTTTCTTCTTCATCCTCACTAATTTTCTAACTACAGCCAACCAGCATCAATTGTCTCAGTCATCCCTTCTATTCTTTCCTCTAAAGCCAGAGCCACATGGACAAAGCTGCTGAGTTCCTCTGCTTGCTGGGGCTGGAACATGGCCCCTACTATTACATCATCACCAGCTTTCTATTTTTCAACAACTACACTGCCTAAGCTCGGCTGTCCTTGAACTTGCTCTGTAGATGAACATTGAACTCAGAACCACATGGCTCTGTCTTCTGAATGCTGGGTAATAGGTGTGTAACATTTTTCTCATACCTAAACTTTTCCTTACTTAAAACGTGTTCTGTACCAGGAAGACTTGAATCAAAGATGTGCTTGATGTTTATCTTTGATTTAAGGCGAGTACCTCCATGCCTGTACTTAAGTATATTATTTTAGATCTTAAAATGATAACCCAGAATAGTAATCACAATCCATCAATTGTCAATTTCACACATACTGGTAACTCTTGTGTCCACATGAAAACAACAACCAACTAGGTAATACTAATGCCTAACATGATATAGTTCTCTTTCATACAACTTCACATCCATAAGTTTAGGTGGATGGAATCTTTCACTAATGTCACCATTCCTTTAATTCCATTAAATATCATTTGTCACAGAATTTATCTTCATTCAACTTCCTGGTTAGATTTTCTCTTTTGACCTAACATTTTACATTTTTTTCTTTCTAAGATTACTATGCTTGCACAAAACAATCATCATGAGACTAAACACAGGTCAAAGGCTTTGCTGGCTTCACTGAGATGTCCTTTGTCAGTGCAATGAACATCAACCTCTTTACCTTATGTTCAAGGACAGTCTACAGACAAGGGCAAAAGGCAGCAACATTCTTCAGCAAAACATCATAAAAACTATACACAAAGTTCAAATCACCCTCAGTACATATGTGTTTCATATTCCTACTAGGATGGCCCATTAAGTTCCACTTAATGCATATACAAATCCAAAGTCTAAAAATTCACATGGCCCAATAAATCGAAACAAAAAACCACAGTCAGGCCTATCATAGCAATACTTAAAGCTGGGTCAGCAACTTCTGTCTTAGATAGAATTTCCATTGCTAAGAAGAGACATTGTAACCAAGGCAACTGTGTTAAAGACAAATATTTAATTGGGCCTGGTTTACAGTTTCAAATGTTTAGTCCATTGCCATCACAGCAGGAATGTCAGCATGCTGGCAGCCATGATGCTGGAGAAGGAGCTGAGAGTTCTGCATCCTCTTGTGAAGGCATACAGGAAAAGACTGTCTTTCAGCAAAGTGGTAGGAAGGTCTGTTTTGTACTGGTCTGAGCTCCAAAGATCCACTACCTTAAAAATTCAATTCCTTCAAAAAGGTAACATCTCCCACAAGGCACATCTCTTAATATTGCCACTTCTTAGGGTCAAACAACCTTAAGTCACCACAGTTTATTTCTACTATTAATTCTTTCATGCTTTTAAAAATTATTAGGACATACAGATTCTTTAACATGTTGATTACTTTTGGATGGTTTCTCTCTCATATGTGTTCATTTCTGTATTCAGAAACCACTGTGGCATGTAAACGATTTCCCAACATTAGAACAATCAAAAGGTTTCTGCTCAGTTTCTGTTCTTTTATGTCTTTGGAGACTACAGAGATAATCACAGGCTTTACCACATTCATTACATCTGTAAGGTTTCTCTAAAGCATGTGTTCCTTTAAGTGTTTGGAGAGTACAGTGACATGCATAGGCTTTATCACATTGACTAAATTCATAAGGTTTCACTCTGCAAATTTTCTTTTGTATATTCAGAGATGACTGTGTCCTGGAAAGGCTTCATCTCATTCACGACATTCAGTTTCTCTCCAGTATGTGTTCTATTATGATATTGGAGACCACTCTGACCTGAAAAGGCTTTACCACATTGATTACATTCATAAGGTTTCTCTCCAGTATGTGTTCTATTATGTCTTTGGAGACTACTGTGACGTGAAAAGGCTTTACTACATTGATTGCATTCATAAGGTTTCTCTCCAGTATGTGTTCTTTTATGATATTGGAGACTACTGTGTTGTGAAAAGGCTTTACCACATTGATTACATTCATAAGGTTTCTCTCTAGTATGTGTTCTTTTATGTCTTTGGAGACTACTGTGACTTGAAAAGGCTTTACCACATTGATTGCATTCATAAGGTTTCTCTCCAGTATGTGTTCTATTATGACATTGGAGAGTATGGTGACAGGAAAAGGCTTTACCACATTGATTACATTCATAAGGTTTCTCTCCAGTATGCGTTCTTTTATGATATCGAAGACCATTGTGACATGAAAAGGCTTTACCACATTGATTACATTCATAATGTTTCTCTCCAGTATGTGTTCTTTTATGGACTTGGAGATGACTTTGTTGTCTGAAGCATTTACTACATTGATTACATTCATACGGCTTCTCTCCAGTATGTGTCCTTTTATGTCTTTGGAGATTACTGGGACATGAAAAGGCTTTACCACATTGGTTACATTCGTACGGTTTCTCTCCAGTATAACTTCTTTCATGCCTGCAACAGTAATGGGCATATGTGAAAGCTTTAGCACATTCATTAGCCTGATCAATCATTTTACCAATATGAATAATTTTTACAGTTGGTCTAATAATAAAGAACACTCAGATCATAAGGTTTTATCCCTTTGATGTTTATGGTTGTACTTGCTCACTGTGGGTTGCTTTACCTCTTTGAAAATACCTGTGATGGTAAGAGCATTTATTACATAGCTCACATTTATAAAATCTGTATGAGATTTCTATATAATGTTTTAAACATGTCATAAAAATATGGGATAACTCAGAGCATTAAAACACTGATTGCATTCTTAGTTTTTCCTATAGTGTGCATCACAACACAGCAGCACTGTGAACCAGGATGAACAAAATAATTTACAAACTTCTAGTACACATAGAGATTTTCTGCAGTGTGACTTTGAAGATGTTCTCAATAAAGTCAGAAAACCAATTAATTGCAAACAGCTATCATATTCAGAAAGTCTACCAAAGGCAGAATACTACATATCTTCTCATTGTTCTGAAGAAGATAGAGGTCCATTGTTCCCTTTATTATCTCCATGCTCACATGGTTTCATCCATTCTGACAATTGATACACCCATTAAAAAAGAAGAACAAATGAAAGGTTTCTACATTGAATGTACACACATTGACTTTTGTTCATTGCAGACATAATTAATGTTTCTCCACGACAACATTCTTGACTCTCATAAGCTGGCCTCACCATAAACGTAAAAGTTTCACTACAAGAATATGAGTATCACCTACTTTATCATGGAGTATTTGCTTATTAGAAGGTTATGGATACATGTATATCACTATTCAATGTGCAACATCTAAATATTATGAGACTATACAAATTGGTAGTTCCACAACATAGTTCTAATGGAGGTAGAAATCAAATAAAGGAATCACTTAAGGCATTGTTTCCTTCTTTTCTTTCTTACAGAATTCTTTCTTACACAACTCAGATAACTGACATTGAGGTACAAAGCTTTGGGAGAATACTATAATGATACCTACAATAAAATGACTGATAGTTGACACACTTTCTTTTCTTTAGAGCTTCCAGATCATATTAAAGTTTCCTTACAGGCATATTTGTATGTTTTAAACATTAAAATTACCATTCATGAGTTCTAGAAGTTTGATGTTGTTCTTCAGTGTGATGGACTTTCAAATTATAGCCTGAAACCAAGGTACCAGAAAATGAATGATATGGTATTGGAATTAGGTAAAATTCAAGTTATTCTGAATTTTCACAGCAATAAACCTGATTTATGCAACTCAATATTACTTGTTCTCTATTGAAATAAGAGACGATCATTAGTAATGCAGAAACATTTTTCCCTTATTTTGAGAAGCAAAAGAAAATTCACAGACTTACCTATAGCAGTGAGGTTCCAGTAGGTCTCAAGCATCACATCAATGTAGAGTTTCTTCTGGGAAGGATCCAGCAAATTCCACTCTTCCGCAGTGAAGTTCACATGAACATCTTCGAAACTCAGTGCTTCCTAAAATATACCATACGTGTGTACAACACAGAGCCTGATACTGACATCACTATAAAATAAAAGTATGCTTCCTAGACAATATAATCTTATAATGCACGTGATTTCTCAACTTATTTGCCGACACACGAATTATAATATAATCACCATGTCAGTTTAGAAGAAACTTGAAATATTGACACTTGAACCCTTGACACAGGGTTCACCTGTGTCACTCCTGCATGCTTTCAATAGGATATAGCCTTGAAACACAAGGGATATGCAGGGGGAAACAGATCAACTGTACTGACCACACATCTGAAAAGCTGTATGAAAAATTACTAACTATAAAAGTGATGAGCAAGATGCATATATTTGCTCATGTCTTTAATCACAGAGGTACAAGCAGGTGTATGTCATTGAGCTGGATGCCAGCAGGGTCTATCCATTGAGTTTCAGGACAGCAAAAGTTATATGTTAAGAACCTCACTCTGCTACAAAAATAAATCAGGAAACAGAAATGATAGAATGACCTCACCGTTCTTTACTGAAGTTACTGCAAAGAATTATACATTCACTGCTGTTCTGTATTCATCTTGCATAAACATGAAGTGAACCAGGTCAAACAGCAACATTAATTAAATTTTACTAGAAGGGAACTCATGTTTAAACAGTTAAAAATAGACAGATGAAAATATTATTAATGTATATGTTGACCAGAAATAAAGAACGTAGTTCAGGAGATGTAGCTCAGAAGTTGAAAGATCTTGCTGGTCTTCCACATAATGGTGGTCAATTTCTAGCATACACATGTGGACCAACACCTGTCTATATCCTCATGATCAGGAGTTCTGAGGCCATCTTCTGACAACAGTAAAGATGAGGCACACATGCATATTCATGCACACATGTATAATACACTTATTTATTCAAAAATTTCAGAACAAACACAAGAGTGAGGCAGAATATCATACACCTGCAATTCAATGACTCTGATGAATCAGATACTTTTGATGAGATGAGCAGAAGCCATTGGGAGAAACAGAATATAATCTATATATTTTGCCAAATTTCAAAATGAAAGATGTGGACGAAGAGCAGCACAAAATCATGTCCTTATTGAACAAAAACATGTCAGGGGGCTTATGTGGTTTCTATATCTACAATCAGAACAAGCAGTGCTTCACAGTGATTTTGTCTAGAAAAAGAAAAACAGAATGAATAAATTTAAAAATATCAAACCACCAGGTTTGCAAAATGCCACAGCATTGAACAGAAAATGTGTGCACAGTATCTTATGTGATTGAGGGACACAGTCCAAATGGGGAATGTATGGGAGCATGAGAAGAAAGCTGAAAAATCAGGTTCAACCACAACACTGGAGACACCCAGAACAAAATTTATCCTTTTTTTTTTTTTTCAGAGGTAAAGCTGGAGCAGGGACTGAAGGAATGGCCAATGAAAACTCATTCAATTAAAGACACACATGGACAAGCTTGAATCCATGACATTATTTAGGATACTCTGTGATGCTCCCACACAGGAGCCTTGCATAATTATCCATTGAGAGGCTCCACCCAGCAGGTGACTGAAGCAGAAGCAGAGATCCACAGTCAAATATTGCATGCATCTTGGTAACTCTGATGGAAGAGTTGGGGAAAGGATTGAGGACCCTGAAGAGGACAGGAACTCCACAGGAAGACCAACAGACTCAATTAACCTCGATCCTTGGGGACATTCAGAGACTGAGCCACAAACAATAACACACACAGGCTGGACACAGGACCCTGGCCCATAAGTAGCAGATATGCAGCTCAGTTTTCATGATGGTCTTACAACTACTGTAGCAGGAGCTGTCCCTAAAGCTGCTGTCTATCATTGGAATCTGTTCCCTTAACTGGGCTGCCACATCTGGCCTCAGTGGAGAGGATGCACCTAACCCAATAGAGACTTGATGCACCATCATGGATACCCAGGGGCCCACACCCTCTCAAAGGACAAACAGAGATATAGGAAGGACTCTGTGAAGGCAGGTGACCTAGAGTAGGAACTTCACTAATTTTATAGCCATTTTATTTATAACAATCTGAAAATGGAAAGAATCCAGATGCCCTTCAACCAAAATATAAATATAGAAAATATGGTTCATTTACAAAATGAAACATTATTTAGTTATCAAATACAAGGATATCATGAATTTTGCAGGCAAATGGATACAACTAAGAATTACTATCTCAGTAAGGTAACCCAGATCTAAAAGCATGTGCATGTATGTACTCACTTACAAGTGAATAATAATCAGAAAATACAGAAAACACAAACTACACTCCATAGACACAAAGAAATTAAGAAGAAGGAAGGCTAAAATGAGCACAGTTAAATCTCACTCAGAAGGGGGAGTAAAGCAATCATAGGAGGCAAATGGAAGAGAGATGGATGAGAGAGCAGACAAAAATGGGAATTGAGGAGAATCAGGAAAGCTGTGGTGAAAGACAAGAGAGGACCTGAGGGGGAAAATGAACCAACATCTGCAGCTGGCTCAGGGGAAGGGGTACATTGAGGGTGTGCCAGAGACCATAAATAGGTACAAAGGAGTCTATGGGGTTGATCTTAGCTGAGATGCATAGAAGTTAGATATGGACACAGAAGAGGCCACATCTGCAGTCAGGCAGGAACCTCAGTGGAGAGTTAAAGACACCAACCAATCCAAAAGACTTTCTACTCAAAATTTGTCCTGTCCACAAGAATACAATCTACAACATAGATTCTGTACAGCAGCAAAATAACCCTTTGATACCATGTTGTTGTTCTAACTTGCTACTCTGCTACTGTGATTGAATCCTCTAAGCAAAATCATCTTAGGTAATAAGTGGTTGTTGTGCATGGTTCTGTCAGATCACAGTCCATCATTTTGGAGCTCAGATTAGAAACTGAAGGCAAAAAGCATGGACAAACACTGTCTCCAGGCTTGCTCTCTTGCTGTCTCATGCTCAGCCTGCTCTCTCATCCAGCCCAGGACCACTTGCTTAGGGATATTGCCACCCTCAGTGGAAGAGCCTTCCTAATCAATCATCAACACTATCTCTCACAGACCTAGCAACCAGCCATTCTGATGAGGGCACGCGCTCTATTGAAGCTCTTTCAGATGACTGTAGCTCTGAAATGCTGAGAACTGAAAACAACTATGACACAGACACAATAATAAATGAGGAAGTTGTTACAACACAAAACCAAAGATTTAACCATATCAATTACAGGAGCCCTTGACACCCCAAGAGGGAGTTGGAGTTTGTGGCTGAGCAAGGACAAAATAGGGAGGGTACATGGCTCAGAGCAGGGAAGGATACACAGGAATGGGGAGCTCAGAGGCTGTGCTGACCTGGGGTGTGGCATCTTTAACCGTGGGTTCCCAAGCCAGTGGTACCAAAGATATGGCTAAAACAACTGAAAGGTGGACAGAAAAGCAGATTGTACCACACAAGTTGAAATGGCCACCAACAAAAGATAAGACCTCTTTGTCCAAGGAAGACATGCTAAATTTGTGAGAATTAATGAAGAATAACCTTCCATCTTATGACAGCTCCAAGTTCAAAACTACAGAGTCACATATGAACTGGGCACAGGGTAGTTCAGGAGGTGGGAAATGAGGTCTTTGTCTTTCTACCCTGTAAAATAAGGTAGGCAGAGCCTGAATTTGCCCAGGATGCTGTCTCAAATAGCTCTCTGTCATGGACTAGTCAATGGGTCTAGGTCCTGTTGTTAAGAAGGATTTAACCCAAGATGTGGGGCTAGTAACTAAATCGACTAAGGTGGAGTCTGTCTCATTTCCTCAGTGAGAGAATAACAAAGTGCCACACACAAAATAGCCACAAGGGGGCAGTAAAGGCTACTCAGCAGATTCCTCCACTTGGACAGAGGAGAAAATGAAGACAGTCAGGTAGCTATGAGCCCTGTAGCTGGGCACCAAGTCTGCTCTAACCTTCCCAGAAATTAAGACCTGAGGCACACCGTCCACTATACCAGGCACTAAAACATCTTTGAAGCACTTTGTGGCTGTGACTCTCCAGCGTATCCAGTATAGCAGGGTTTCATGTTCAATTTAGTCATCTCCATCCACATATACTCAAGAAAAACCTGAAAACCAAGGCACACAGGCTCAAATCTGGCAGAGAAGCCACTGACACAGAAACGACAATGGTGCATCTTAAACACTGGCCTTTCAATCATTTAGTTGGGAGTCCTGAGGGTCCTGGGTCAATGCACCAAGATGTTATGTCCAAGCCACAGAGAGCCAATGACCAACAAGGAGCCTATTGTAATGCAAACACATGGAGGTCTTTATTATGAGCTCTGTAATAAGGATTCTCACCAGTCAGCCTCACATGAGATCTATACTGAGAGTGTAGAGGTGCTGAGTATTTATTGTAGTTATAGCAAGATTGGGGCATTAACATACAGGTCAGCAACTTAATATTTTAAAAATTACATGTCTGGCATAATCTGCAGGAACCAATCAAGGGGGCAAAATCATCTGACAAACATGATGGGTAGACTAACTTTTTCTCTGTAAGATGTATTAGTTATCTATATGTAGCTTAACCCTGCAGTTGTACCTTGACTGGCTGTTGACAAGGGGGGGCTTGTCATAAGATGTTTGCTAAGGTGGACTTTGTGCACTCTCAGAAACAGAATTAATTGGGCTTTACAAACTCATCTTTGTGCATGTAGTCATTATTGAAAGATGCTCTTGTTCAACCACAAGCCAAGCATTGCAGTAGAAAAGTACTTTGTCCAAAGACCTGCCTCACTATCCGTTACTGTAAATCCTAATATCAGTTGCACTTACTCTGAGACAGAATACCTGTGGAAGTTGCCTCTCCCCCTGTGCATCATCTTATAGAAAAGATAGACAATGCCCACCTGCCCTTCCTTTCCTGCCTCATCCCTGTGTCTCAGCCTCACTTGTGCAGAGAGTCCCTGTTCAATCACATGCTTTACCTGCCAGAACACAGGTAAGCTTTCTATAGATCTACCACACTGTCTGTTATTCCAGATGCAAAGATCACAGTTTCCCCTAGCACTGTACTAAACACCAGAGACAGCTTTACCTCTGTCCTGACTATGTTCCCTGTGGTTGCTAAGATCATCTCTTCCTGCCCACCTCTTCTCCCTGCTCCCAACATTACCCAGCATTCCCTATTGAGAATACCCACCAAACAGGTCAGTAAAAAAGGCAAAACTCAGGCAAATTTTTCTGTAAATCCAGACATCAAACAGTAACCTAGGAACAAAATTTCCACCCAAGCAAGACAAATCCAGAAATCAGTACCTAAATCAATAATCACTTCAAACCCAGAGGACTAGACACCAGCATAGGAATATAATAAATAATAACCAGGAAAATATGTCACCAAAAAATCCAAGCTATCCTATCACAGCAGGTCCTGAGAAATAAAAACATGCAACAGATATGGTACAAAAGATGTTGTTTAGTCAGTTGGTGATGGTGCACACCTTTAATCCTAATACTCGTGGGGCAGCGACAGGTGGATTTCTGAGTTCAAGGCCAGCCTGGTCTACAGAGTGAGTTCCAGGACAGTCAGGCTTACATAGAGAAACCCTGTCATAAAGATGCATAAAACAAAATGGATACATCGGTCAAAAAAATGTGGATACTAAAAGTTTCCTGGCAATAAACAGCCAAGAATTCTTCAACATGTGAGAAGGGAAAAACTACAGATAATTGAAATAGGAGAAAGAAGAAGTTCAGCCCAAAGGTCTAGAAAATATTTTCAATGAAATCATAAAGGAAAATACTCCTAAACCAAAGAATGTACCTGTTAATGTGTAAGAAGCATCCAAAAAAAAAAAAAAAAAAAAAAAAACCAGCAGATTGGAGGAAAAAAGTCCCTTTACCACATAATAATCAAACACTAAACATAAAAAATAGAGCAATATATGAAACAGCAACAGAAAAATATTAACAAAAACTCAACAAAACAAAAACAAGTAATGTATGAAAATGGATCTGTTAGATTTATGCCTGTTTTTTTAAAAAAACCAGGTTTTGTTTTTTGTTTGTTTGTTTGTTTGTTTTTTGAGACAGGGTTTCTCTGTGTAGCCCTGGCTGTCCTGGAACTCACTCTGTAGACCAGGCTGGTTTCAAACTCAGAAATCCACCTGCCTCTGCCTCCCAAGTGCTGGGATTAAAGGCCTGCACCACCACTGCCCAGCTATGCCTGTTTTCTCAATGTATTATATAAAAGACAAAAGGGTTTGGACACATGTGCTGCAGAGTCAGAGAAACCACCCATGTTTTTACAGGAAACCAACTGGTCCAAATGTTTTGGGCAGATTCAGAATCAGCCATGACAGTGACATTACTCAGAGGTCACCTCCTGATCTAACAAGTGAGGAGCATCACCAGGGACCTGACAGGTGGTCACATCTGGCTGATGCTTCCCATGCAGCCCCAGAGAGGACCCAGCACCCCAGCTCCCACTGCTCAGCCACCTGCCCCTACCCATTGTGGGCAGTGATCCTGTGCTCACCATGACTCCGTTTCAGAGCTTCCCTGATGTCTCAACACAGCACCAGACAGCAAGGCTCAGAGAGGATACAGAGAGCCACTTAAGACTGCACAAGTACAGTGAACTTGCAGACTGCCCTCCCCCCAGGCAAACCCACCTCCTTGTCTGATTGGCAGGTCTGCTTGGAAGCATTAGATTGGCCAGTGAGTCTTACCACTCCTCAAGGTTAAAGAGTGCTTCCCGGGCAGGGCCAGACCTTTTCCAAATCTCAAAAGTTGTTTGTACTCCATTAGCATGTATACATATCCATCTGAAGGAATCTCACCCCACCCAGCCCTGGGAGATAACCCAGCATTCCAGTTCTGGCTGTTCAGCTGCCTGCTCCTCCCCTCTGAGAGCAATGATCCTGCACCTACCAGGACCTGACTCCAGACTTTGCATGAGTTTTCCTCACAGCACTTGCCTTCTTCTTCCTGTAATCAAGGTGAACAGCTGCCATAGCCCAGTACTCAGTGTGCAGTGGAGGTATCAATCTGACTTACAAGAGGATACCCAAGATATTTCTTAGCATTCTGTCTAAACTCCACTTCATACTTACCTGGAAACAGCCAGGTAGGCCTGATCCACTGGAAAGGTGGCTACTTGCCCCTTCCTCTCTTTTGATCTCTTGCCCTTTTGTTCTGTCTTTCTCTGGCCCTCTTGGGCTCTTCCCTTCCCTGTTCTCTCTCTGCATGCTCAAGCCTGGCCTCTACTTCTCTACTCTGCCACTCTCTGCTTTTCTCTGCCTCTATTACCCTCTTAGCACTTCCCCCCATGTCCTGAATAAACTATATTCTATTCTATACTGTCTTGTGGTGGGTTGCTTCTGGGGAAGAGCTGTCTCAGCATAAGGCATGTTCCCTCCAGGGGAAGAAATATCTCAGCAGGAGGCATGAGCCTGCTGAAACAGGCTTCCTTCCTTCCTCCACACCTCCACACACACCCATAGAACACATTGCATCTGTCTTTAAAGAGAGGTAACTATGGGGAGGAGGATACGTGTCTGTCACCAGATAACTGTGCGGTAGAGTTTAGACAGAATGCTAACATGATTAAAACTAAAGAGGGGTTTTAGAAAACAAGCTTCATGCTGGGCTCAGGGAAACTGCAGCTTCCTTCCACCAGATGACAGGTATCAATCAACCCTAATGAAAACCCAGAATCATAAGGGAAACACAGCTCAGCACTATTGGTAGACAGAACATCTTCATTAGTGGCAAAGTGGACAAAAACAACAGTTCTATTTGTACACATTCTCTAGATAAACAAAGCTCAAATCATAGAGAGAATGAATCTTTGTATACAAAAAGATTATTTAATAGAATGTCCCAGTAAAGGCTGTTGGGCAAGGGAAATTATAAAAATCAAGGGTTGGTTGATTTTATGCTGCAGGATATTACACTTGATCTTCAGTGAATACCAGAATTCTGAAGAACTAAGTACTTACTAATACCAGTTTTAAAACACATATAAACAAACAAATCACCTTTGCTTTGTAAAAAGTAGGGCCAATACAAAAAACAAAAACACCACCTGTTCAATTTTCTTTATATATGTAGGTTGTCAAAAGAATCTGTAGCCCAGATTAAAGGTGGATCTGAACATCTCAAAAGATAAAGATTAATAAATGGTTTCTCACTTCAAAAGTTGTAATTAAGAAATATTCCCATAGCAAGCAGGGTTTGAGTTAGGGTTAGGGGATTAGACAGTCATGGTTAGGATTAGGATAAGGGGTTTTAGAATTAGGTTTAGGAGGTTAGGAAATTCAGAGGTAAGGGTTAGGATAGGGTTGGGCTCAGGGTTAAGTTTAAGGTGGCCACCATTATTCTTGATGGTCCCACTGAGTCAATATTATCCCTATTACACAAAGAAAAAATATCAGGCCTATAAGGAATTCATTTCATATCTTAATGGTTTCTTTTATTCTTATTCTCATAGCTTCTCTCTTACTTAGAGAAAGGCTTCTCAAAAGAACCTAAAAGTTTTTCTAGCCATTTGCCTCCAAAACTAGCATACTAACAAAGGAAGCAAAGACTTTGATATTCACAGAACACCACAGATAATCAAAGATTAAGTTGCCAAGAGCCACAGAGCTTGCTGCCAGCAAAGAACATTTGTGTTACCCTATCCTGTGTTTCACCATCAGCTATTTCTGCAGTTAATTTTCCTCTGAGATAAAATGCCCTTCAGTACTCTTCTGCATTAGACTTATCTGGTTTACTTTCTGCCCAACCTAAAAATATACTTACTAAAGATTTCTATGTGAAGTTTTCACTTGACAATGAAAATTCTGAAACAGGAATCCCAGAGAAGCAATAGACACAAATTCATGGCTTATTAAAATTTGACTTTGTATTAATTACATATAACTACATATATAGTTAATATACACATGAGACATGGTTTATTATGTACATCATGTACTTAATAGCAAATGAATTACAAGTAAATTAAATTTGTTAACTTGACCCTAGTTCATTTTGTTCCTAATGAAAATAAACTTAAAAATTTATATGAAAGGACAAAAATATATTTAATACTTATATCTACACAGGTAGAATAAATATAAACTGATAATATGGGTCTGCACCTTTTCTTGGAATAGTAACATGAGGATGTATAATTAAATTTTATTGTCTAATTTCAAAAATATGATACATGTAAACATACAGTTCTGGGTACAGTGCTATCTCTTTGAACCCTATCCTATTTCTAGTACACAACGTGGTCTCTATCCCTTAACATTCTAAGTTACTTTGAAAGAGTTTACTACTCCGAGACCAGAAGATGTTATTAAGATTGGACATTGTCCTCACTCATATAAGCATATTATATCTATGTTTTTAATCCGGATCTATACATATTTTAAATTTTATGCATGCATAAACATGTTAATAATTAATAATTTAAAAGAAATTTATATCCAGTAAAACTTCTTTAAAAACAAATAAATATACTCAGATTGGAAGATCCAGCACAGGGCTTATCTTACTTTCTAAATTAAATCACAACCATTTTCATACCTTCAGCTTTGTTGAATTAAAATAACCACAGCAGGGCTTTTAAAATGTTAGTAAACCTCTATCAAAAAAAAAATGACCTGGCTGGCCGATATTTGTATGAGTTAGAAGGAGAATAACTATTTAGGTAATGTAAATTTGTCTCCAGATATACTGAGTAAAGTATTTTTAATGTGACTGATTGCAGGATGTCTACAGTCTCATAAGAAACACTTTGTCAATTTTCTGTATGTAAAAGCAATTATTTCACTGTTATGCAAAGTAGAAAAAACAAAAAAAATCTAATAAGGAAATAATTATTCTAAAGGGAAAATTTTTTTTGAGGCAGGGGCTGGGGTGTGGGCAAGAGAAGAAGGAACAATGATTTTGTCTTTGTCTTTGTCTTTGTCTTTGTCTTCAGTACATATACATGATCGCATGTTACAAAGTTCATCACAACCTCAGACCAAAAAAATCAAATCATCAATACAATCCTAACATACTTTGTTGTTGTTCTTGTTTTTGGTGATGGTGGTTGCTTGTTTATTTGTAAGTATATCCGGGAAATATGCTTTCTTTGATCTTCATACCTTAGAGATGATCAAGTATCTCTAAGTAAAATGGGAAATCTAGCTCACACAGCTATGGTTTTCCCCAGTGTTGTTTTTGTTCCATGTAACTAGGAGGATCCTCAGACACAACTCTGTAGGAGGAAAATGAATATCAGAAGCTTAATGAACACCCTAGTTCTGTTCCCGCCAGTCCTGTTTCTGTCTTACATAGGGTCACATCCCACCAACCTCAGGGAAGCCTGACAGTCATCCATAACTCTAATTTCAGCAGATCTGACCCCTTCATCTGGCTTTTGAATGCATCAGACATGCACATGGTTCACAGACAGAAAGGCAGGCAGGCAACAATCCTACCATCAACCCACCCCTACCTCCTTCCCAACACACAAACACACATACACACACACACAGAGAGAGAGAGAGAGAGAGAGAGAGAGAGAGAGAGAGAGAGGGAGAGGGAGAGGGAGAGGGAGAGGGAGAGGGAGAGGGAGAGGGAGAGGGAGAGGGAGAGGGAGAGGGAGAGGGAGAGGGAGAGGGAGAGAGAGAGAGAGAGAGAGAGAGAGAGAGAGAGAGAGAGAGAGAGAAACTGAATAATAAATTAATAAAATCAGGTCAATTAGAACATTTTATCATCCATTTTTTAAATAAAATGCATAATAAAAGATCAATATAATCAGTCATCCTGGAACTCTGTATGTCAGGCAGACTTACTTAGTGACTTCACAGACAACCAGAAATATGTGGAGATAAATTATACCACCATCTCAGTTTATCAACAGTCCATAAACACGTGATAGTAAAATAAAATCCTAGAGCACATTTATGGTTCTAGTTTCATGTCCTAAGGAAGACACACAATCAGAGCTGAAACACAGTCAGTCAAAAAGCCCTTAGTAAAACCCAACTGGCCTTCCTTACCAAAGTTCTACAGACAACAGGACGAAGCAAATCATGTCTCTGTATATTAAATCCAAAATATTTTGTTGTTGTTTCTCTGCCTCCTGAGTCCTGGGATTAAAGACCTGTGCCACTATTGAATGATCACTATTGGTCATTGACTATATTGATTATTGATAATTGATTAATATTGATTACTCACAGGGTCAGACCCCCCACCCTCATCCCATAGAAACCACGCACACAGAATGACCATGGTAACTGATACTAATCAATTATCAATAAACATGCTAAGCAATAATACTAATCAATGACCAGTAATCCATGCTGGTCAATAACTAAAAATGATCAATTACAATGATAATCAATGATTGATAATCAGCAGTCAATGCCAATCAGTAATCAATACCAATTGATATTTTCTTGTTGTTTCATTTCTGGAAAGAGATCCTCTTTGTTTAGCCTCGGCTTTCCTGTAACTTGGTCTGTAGACTAGGCTAGCCTCAAATGTACAGTGATCCACCTCTCTCTGTCACCACCACTGCCTGGCCAAAGCTAGAATCATTAATAAAAATGATGAGAATCTCAGCCGGTCATAGTGATGTCCAGCTTTAATCCCAGTATTTCAAAGGCAGAGGCGGGCTCTTACAGGTTCGAGGCCAACCTAGTCTACAAAGTGTGTCCAAGACAGCCAGGAAGTCTGCCCTGACTGCCTCTGCCACCTCCACAGCTGGATACAGAAAAAGACAGAGAGAGTCTTACAAGCAACATTTTCCTGAATTGAGAAAAACTTGAAGCAATTCATCAGGAGACAGGAGGACTGGTGGGCACTGAACTTTTGCTTTTTTCCAAGCATCATTTAAGGGTAAAATTGTTAATTATTTTTCAAAACACTCAATTCTAATAAGAGGACACATGGACATTGGAAACCATTTCTCCCCTCAGAGGACCAAAGGAAGTTCAAAATGATTTCAACAGCCTTCTGTGCATGTCTCAGTAGTCTGTGTAGTAGACTGTGGAAAGATTGGAGAAAACTATAGCAGTGGATCCTACAGAAACAAGGAGAGTCAGGGACCAGGATTGTTTATTACACTGTTTGTATTTTACTGAAGATATAAATACAGATACTAGGGAGTCTGACCCTGTCCTTGCTTGCTCAATGTAATGACAGTGGCCATGGATGAAGAGCACGAGAAATTCACAATCCTAATCTATACCAAATCAATTTCCTTTAATGAGAATATCCAAAACAGAAACCAAAACAAAGCTTTAGAACTTGGTAATCAGAGACAATCTCTTAGTTTTAGTCCAACAAGCAGCTGAATACCACCTATAGCTCTAATTTTTGCAGATGTGCTGCCTTTCTCTGATTTCTGAATGTATCATTCACAGGCAGGGATTGATATAGGTAGATATGCCAACAACAACAACAACAACAACCCCAAAAGCTGTTTTACCTTAGAGATTGTCCAGGAATATATCTTTGGTGAAAGTATTCCATGGCCACTATGTGCTCCCTGCCTGGCATAGGCACAGATAGAACCAGATGTTGCTGAACACCTTCCAAATGAGTAACTCCTGACAAGCTTGAGGTATCTGATGATAACATTGACCAAAAAGGACAGCAGCTCTCATTGTGATTGTTTATACCATCCCAAGACCAGAGTTTTGCAGCCAGCACTCAGAAGACAGAGGCAGGCTTATCTCTGAATTCAAAGCGAATCTTGTCTACAATGTTGGTTCAAGGGCAACTACTTATAATTCAACAAAACAACCAAACAAGGGAAAACAAACAAAAGGTCCCAACTCAAGGAATGAAATCTAAAGCAGGTGTTCGGCCACCACTTCTGCAATTTCAACTTTATGGGTTTTTAATGAGTAAATGTGGTTCTGAGCAGGATGGGCATTTGTCAAATATCAGTAAACATTAAAAAAAAAAAAAGAAACTTTGAATGAATCCCAGCTGTGTGCTTACCAGTGACACAGCTCCACTTCTTCCACATGCCTCCCTCTGGTCTTTTAGAGAAATCTACAGAAATGGTATGGATGTACAGCCACAGTTAATTCTGGACTCAGACAGCATTGCAGGAATTTTCCTTGGGGTAGTTAGTCAGTTAATTTGGTTGGTTTGTTTGTTTTATCTCTTAAAAATAGATGTTGTAACCATGGAAGAATTTTTGTTATGGCAGGTGGAGTAAGAGAGACTACAGAAAGATTAAAGTATAGAGAAAGAAGCTGGAGAGAAATCACAGCAGTTCAAATCACTTCATGTTCTTCCAGAGAATCTGGATTTGACTCCCAGTACACACGCTGGGATAGACAAAGCTGTCTTCTGGACTCTGTTCACACCTGACAACCTCATGATCCACCTACCCAATCGACAGGCAAAACAGTCAGAGACCTAGGAAACTGTTGCAACAAAGTTGTCAGAATCGCACAGCCAAACAGAATTACCTGCAACCAGATGCCTCAGATATGTTCTCATTTACATAGAAAGAACTGACTCATGGGAAATGATAAGCAAAGTTGCTCACCACAACTATAAAATTACTTCTCACAGCTGGGCTGCCCAGGCCAGCTCGACAATCAAGTGGGACACTTAGACCCTGTGGAGAGGACTGAGATTCAAGAGAAAATAAAGTGGCACCGCAAGTCAAGAGGTCTGATCAAGCTGGCAAAATTTTTATTGTTCACATCAGTTATATTCTCTAAAAACAGGATATGGGGAGGGGTAGGAAAGGAAAGAGGGCTTTTCAGGTGGAGGAAGCTGCAGCTGTGGGGTCTAAGTTATTCTAACAAAGCCTTTTCATTACCAGGGGTTCTAACAACATCTGTCTAGCAGGATGTTGTCTAAATCTAGAGATTAGGAGGAAGGGTTACTAAGGTGGGTTGCTATGAGGTCTTGTTTGAAGTTCTGAGAACTGACAAGTGAATCACGGAAGGTAAGCAGAAAGAAGAATAGTAGATAGGAGAGCCAAGGGTGAGCGTTTGCCAAGAGTAAGGCCTCACCATGGCTCCCCACATCTCCTACTTCCCTGTATAATAGAGCACTGGCAGCATGGATGGGGAAGCAGAGGCCTGATCCCCTTTGAGTTTCGGGCGTTGCACTGAAGGGCTAAGCACTCCTTGGTTGGGGAGGCTGAGCCCCAGCCTCCTGGGTGCTTTTTCAAGGGGATGGGAAGAGAGACTTAAGCCAACCTGTATGCAATCAGGCATGCTTCTCAGGATACTGTCTTTGAGTGCAAAGAAAGAGGTATCCCTGCAGTACTTTATCTCACATCTTTCAGCATCCCCCTTTACAGAGGAGGATCAATGGTAGGACTTCCCACAAAGGCAGCCTCTCTAGAAAATTTTGGAAGGTTTGAACTTTGAAGCACTGCATCGGGGCTGGCACTTGATAGGTTATGAATTGGGCTCCTCATCAGAGTCCAATTTTAGGTAGTGGACCTGGAGTGGCTTGGCCACCAGGTTGTCTCCCTGGATCTTTCTGAGAATAGTAAGGCAAGAGAAGGCCCAGGGGCCAAAAGAAATGAGCAAGAGAAGGCCAATGAGAGGTCTAAGGATAGAAGGCAGCAAGGTAGAAAGACAAGGCAAGGTAGAAAACCAGTTCTTACACCAGCTCTTGCTTTGTTTTTCTTTTTTTTCTTTCTAAGCCCTCTCGAACACTGTGCATGCTATCTTTCACTTCCCCTGATTTATCTGCAAAGAAGCAGCACTGTTCCTTTAAAGTGGCACAGAGTACTTTCTGTTGCAGGAACAAGAGATCTAGGCCTCACTATTCTGAAGGACAACTTTAGCTAAAGAGGAAAGTGACTCACTAAGGGCTTCAGTGCTCTGCTGTTGCTCTCTAACATCTTGATCAAGGGTGGCACTAAGCTCAGAGTCATAGTGGTTGGAAAGGACAAGGGATGAAACTCCAGTCCCAACACCCACCACCGCCAGCCCCAAGATGACTGCAGCGGTCACTGCAATGATGGGCTCTCGCTTTTGTCGGAGGAGAACTTCATGGTGTCCTGAGGGTGAGGTCCAGGAAAGCTGCTCCTCTTGGTTCCATAAGTGGAAAAGTTATCTGAGGAGTAATAGTCTAACCGCAGGAGAACTTGTACAAAAGATCTTTTGAAGCCTTAAAGGTGGTAAGCTGTATGCATGGAGTGAGTCCTGAGGAGCAAGGCTTGTAGAGTGAAAAATTATAAAGGCCATTTTATGAAATATGTGTAGATTTTTTGCCTTACAGAACTGAAAATAAGATTTCAGGCCTTCACATTCCAGGTGAAGGACACTTGCTGGATTACATTCCTCAAGCCTCGCCCAAGGCAGGAAGGCATTCCTGATTACAGATAAAGATGCTACCACCTAGGTGGGGCCCTAGCCCTATAGCCGGAAAAAGTAAAGATAGCAATCTGAAATGGCCGGATAGGGCACAATGGCATGGTAAAAACCACATTTTTGAGAAGAATGCAGGGCGATTTCCACATGACACTAATCATTTAGAGTGAATACCTCTGAATTGTTCCACTGTTTTCATGTTTTGTATCTTTAACAACCCCATCCCACTCCCCTGGTTTGTGGTTTTTCCCTTTAAAACCCTCCAAGGACTGGCCGAGGGGGTCGGACCTTGACTCCAGCGCGAGTACCGGGTCAGACCGCTGGCTGCCAGCTCTTTCCCTAATAAACCTCTGCTGATTGCATCCAGGTATGGTTTCTTGTGATCTTTGGGTGGTCGCGATTCCGGAGGCTTGAGGAAGGGTCTCCCGAGTATGGGGCTCTTCATTTGGGGGCTCGTCCGGGATATGCGACCACGTTAATCCAAGAACCACGCTGGGAGGTAAAGGGACACCGCGGTTTTTTTCTGTCTGGTTGTTGTGTGACCTTTTGTCTAAATCGTCTGGTTTCTCGTGTGCTAGGGTTGCCTAAATCGTGTGCTGTTTTGTCTAGGTTTGTTTAAGTTATTTGGTTTCTAAGTTGTTTGTGCCCGTCTGTCTGAATTATTTGGTTTCTGAAAAGTGCACTTCGGTTTGGACTGGCAGCTGTTTCTGTCTCGTGAGGGGCAGTAAACCATTTTTGTTTCGAGAGGAGACAAATGAGTGATTAGCAGACGTGCTGGAGAGTCACTAGCTGCTGCACCCCCAGAGACGTTTGGGGGTTCATCTAGGTGCCGGGGAGGACGTGGAATCCCTCTAGGCTGGCACAGGTTTGCATCTAGGTGCCGGAGAGGATGTGGAATCCCTCTTGGCTGGCACTGGCGATTGAGACGGGTTTTTTGTTAGTCTTTTTGTGTGTTAACAATGAAAACTAGAGAGAAAAGGTCAGAAATGGCCACCGTGGTAGTTGTGCTCTCATGGCAGTGTGTCTATTTTTGGGTTGTTCATTGCTGGTATGTTAGAAATCTGTTAGACTTGGTCCAGCATAGGCTGACCAAGTTGTCTGAATCTGTTAAATCTGAATCTGTGAAGACTGACCGCGTTGTCTGGTTATTGGAGTCTTACTTGGAAGGCGAGAGGACTTCCAGAAGGTCAGGGGATCTGACTGTCAGGTTTCAAGAGACTGAGCGCTCCTACTTGGGAGAAGACGTGGAATCCTTCTCCATCTGGGGTCGTGACCAAATGTAGTTAAGTGTTATTTGTGCCACCCGTGGCAGGGGTGAGCTATCTGTGTTTTATGTACTACACGTGAGAGGGGTGAGTTATTTGTGTTGTTTTTTTATATGTGTGTGTCTTTTCTTGGCAAATCATCTGTGTGTTAGCTGTTAATCTACTGTGTTAAACATCTTGAGTTAAAAATAGGTAACATGATTGCCGGCAGAGAGAGAAATGAAGCCGCCGGTACAAGAATACAACTGCAGAAAGGCGGGCAGGTCCTTTAATAAGGGGCAGCTACCTCGGTTCGTGCTCGCGGTTCGTGTTCCTACAGCCCGCCTACCGCATGTAGGGAATGCTTCAGGTAACAGCACATGGAGGGTGTCCTCACCCAGCCCGCTCACCCAGCCCTCACTTGGCGGGCTACAACTTGTGGTTCCCCAGCACAGCAACAGCGTGCAACAGCTACCTAGTTTGGTATTCCTGGCTGTACTGGGTACCTTGAGGTCACTAGTGCAACAAATGGTGGTTTTCCACCTGCCGCCTATGAAGATAGATGAGAACCCAGGTGATAAAAGAAAAAAGAAAAAAACCTGGCAGTGGAGCCAGGACAGCTAGACAAACAGCCGCAGCAAGATTGTTCACCTGAGAGTTAATTATTATTATTTTTTTTTTTAAAAAAATAGAGACAAGAACTGGTTAAAACTGCTTACTTAATTTAGTTTAAAACTTACTTGTGAGGCAGTCTTGATTTACACAAGAAAAACTGATAATTCGCCCTGCTCTGTGGCTAGGAGAAGGACACCAGCAGAAAGTAGAAAAAAAAAAGGGGCCAGCAGTTTTTTAGCTTCTGTATGTAATAAGGAAGTTGATAATGATTTTTCCCAGTTTTATAAGTAAAGGAGTGCTTTTTTCTAAAATTACAGCTTAAAAGTTATAGGCTGCCCTGAGTCAGAAATATATATATATGAGTCAGGAATATATATATATATGAGTCAGTAATATATATATATATATATATATATATATATATATATATCCTTCAGTTTTGATAAATTTTTTAGCCATTACTGTTTGAGACAATTTCATTATTTGTATGAGATTTTCATTAAGATTTGGTTCAAAGATGAGAGTTCTGACAAGATAAAATTAAAGAAGTGGTGAAGACTTGTGCTCTTACGTTAGACATAAAAATGTTTACTTTATTGTTCTTGTTGTAATCAGAAATAACTCTTTAAAAGGTTTTTATAGAACTATGACCAAAGTTTCTATTTTGTTAAAAGTTAAATTCAAATAAGTGTCAAATGTAACTCAAGTTGCCTTTTAAAAATTGTTAATAACTGTATGAACCTTCAACATCTTAATAATCCTTGCTGTGAAATGCTATAGATAAGGCTATTCATTCTGATTTGGTTTCTTTCTTAGAGCTTCAGAGGTGAGCTCACATTACACCTGTGGACAAGGTACTGTTTGCAGACTGAATTAGGTTGTGGTCTCTAGTGTGATGTGAACAGCAGTCATGCAGCCTCACAAATGCATCAGTCTACACAGAGTTCAAAGCAATAAATAAGGTAAAAGCTTTGCTTTCACAAGACCTTTGCAGGTTCTGGTCTTCAGATTGGGGACCCCGTCAATTGATCAGGCCGTGGTCAGCAGCAGGTCAATTTGGAGCAGATTTGACTGAGACCTCCATGTGACAGAAGGTAAGGGACACCCAGAGGCCCACGCCAGATTCCGCTGATAGGTCTTGAGAGAGAAGATTATATGAGACCCCACTAAGTTTGATCAGGACACATGAGGTTAAGCAGAGATCAGATAAGTTACCCACAGCCTTTCTAGACTAGCTCATAGAGACATTCTGTCAGTGTAGACAAGGCTCCAGAGGCTACAGAGACTACAAGATAAGTCATTGAAAGATTTAGGAAGTATACTACATATTAAAATGATTGATGGTAATAGCAAGTGAGAGAAGATTTAAAAGAAAGGAATAGAGAAGAGGAATAGAGAAGGTTTAGTGTAAGTCTAGAAGAAAAGAGTAGAGAAGAAGAATAGAGATCAGTTGCTGTGAGTCCACAGGAATAGAGAGGAATAGAGGAGACTAGAGAGAGGTGAAGAAAGAGAAAGGTGACAGGAAAGAATTTACAGTAAGCAGAAAAAAGGGACTCCAATCAAAGAGAGATAAAACTCTTTGAAAAAGACCAGTGTGTGCATCGCAAGTAAAGGAGCCAGCTTCAGGGTCCAAGAGGGGCCTAACAAATAGAAGCCAGGGCCAAGAAATCCCAGGCCTTGAAAAACATCCCAGATGGTGAAGATATTAGCTCTGTGTGAAGACAGTGATTAAGATAGACAGGGTCCTCCTCCAGGCCAATGGGCCAAAATATATTTATGGACTACCCGAAAATGGTGGACTAAGAGATGGGCTGGGTATCCCATTCATTTATGGTCATCCTAGACTGTTCCTACCCTCTGTCGGGTTGAGACTTACTCCCCAGGATTGGGATCCAGACAGGCTGCAACTAACTGACAAGAACTCACGGGTAGAGGAAAGGCTCCTCCTACTGACTCCATCCGGGAGCCGAGGTAACGTGCTTTACAGACGGGAGCAGTTTTCTCCATGCTGGTCAGAGGCAAGCCAGCACTACTGTGGTGGACACAAATGTCATCTGGACTGACTCCCCACCCCTGAGATCATCGGTGCAGAGAACAACCTTGGAACTTGGGGCTGACAAGAAAGCCAACATCTGCATGGACAACAGGTATGCTTTTGCCACAGTCCATGCCTGCAAGGCTATATGCCAAGAGAGGAAACCCTGATGAAACCGGAACCTGTAAATATTTGTTGCCCAGGATACCAAAAAGGGAGGAGACTCCAGCCTGAGGCAACAACCGGACAGATCAAGTGGCTTGATACAGGAGCCCTCCCAGGTTTGGGGCCTAAAATAGACAATGGCGCACACAAGAAGGGAGAACTATACTCCCCAGAAAGCAAAGGATTTACCAGGCTAAATACACAGATGGACTCTTAAGATATGAGTGCAACCAAGCAGCTAAGAGACTTAAAGCGTATAAGGGACCTTAGGTTCTAAGCCAGAGAAATAATAAGACTTAGAATAGATAAGAAATACCTAGGAGAAAACAGCCTAGAATAGGGACCTTCTCGAGGTTTCAAGTGTCCTAGGTAATTAGATCAGATAGCAGTTTTAAGGTAAGTCAGGAATTGTCAGAGATATTAGAAGCTCCACTGTTTATATTGTCTCCGAAGCTCAGGACAGGTAGAGAGAATATACAGGACCCTAAAATTAAACTACCCTTGGGAACTGGCGCTGGCTAGAGTGTCCCTTGTTCTTGCTCCATACCCAGAATGCCCATTTTGTGTGAGAAATGATTTTTCAGGCTACTAAAAGACTGTTCCTGGTGCTGTGGACCATCCGACCTCCTTGAAGTTCACCATCACCACCTGTGACTGATGTCAACTGGAGAAGATCCAGATGCCTGAACAACCCCCTACTCTTTGGCTCCAGGTCTTCTGCTATTCTACAAGGCTAAAGAAGCAGCAGGCCTTGACTCCTGAGACCACCCCAGAGGCACAGGGAAAATGCTGCCTTGGAGGGTGGGACTTAGTGTGTGTACACCCAAGGTTAAATGACAGCTTGTGATTACAAGATTGAAGTTGAAATGTGAATCTAGAGTTATATAGATTTGTTCCTTTTGCAATTTCTCTTTATTATATATGTGATTTTATGTATATGTAGACAGCTATGTGCCACAAAATGTGGAAAAGTCAGAAGACAACTTTGAAAGTGTGCTACAAAGAAAAGGAAATGTTTTGAAACCCCTAGTCAATAGAATAGAGCCCAAGAACCCCTGCTAACAGATACCTATTGCCTAAAATTGATAAATGGTAGACTTACAGCTCCGGGTTAACACCATGTGTTTCCACTGCTATCTTTGATGAAAACAAAGATTATTGTGTACTTGTCCAGCTAGATCCCGCAGGTACTCTTGAACTGAGTTTGAGATACACCCTAGATGATTCTGCAGAGAGCCTATTTTCCTTGACTCTAGCTGTTACATTGTGACTAGGAGTGGCCATAGGTATAGAGACAGGTGTAACTACATTGATACAGACACCTCATTACTTTCATCAGCTGAGGGCTGCCACTGATGTGGATTTGAGAGCCCTAGAACAGTCAGTAACAAAGTTAAGTTGTTACTAGACTTGCTGTTTCTTAAAGGAGAAAGTCTGTGTGCTGCTCTAAGAAAAAAATGTTACTATTATGTAGACCATTCAAGAGTGACCAGAGAGTAAATTCAGAAAAAAAAAGTTAGACCAGAGACAAGATAGAGAGGCACAGCAACGTTGATTCGAGAGTTGGTTCAATCCTCCCTTGCTGGACCCCTTGTGATTTTACTTTTGCTCTTAACCATAGGCCCCTACATTTAAAATAGATTAGTAACTTTTGTTAGAGAAAGGATAAATGCTGTTCAGCTTTTTGTGTTGCGCCACCAATATAAGACTTTGGGTCAAGAAAATGGTAATTATGATGACACTGGAGTTTAAACTTTTCTAAAGATCCTAATCGGAAAAAGTGGGGTGAGAATAGACTTATTAATAATTGAGTTTTTATGATTAAAAACATAGCCAAATCGGAAAAAAGTGAGGAATGTAGAGTGAAAAATTATAAAGGCCATTTTATGAAATATGTGTAGATTTTTTGCCTTACAGAACTGAAAATAAGATTTCAGGCCTTCACATTCCAGGTGAAGGACACTTGCTGGATTACATTCCTCAAGCCTCGCCCAAGGCAGGAAGGCATTCCTGATTACAGATAAAGATGCTACCACCTAGGTGGGGCCCTAGCCCTATAGCCGGAAAAAGTAAAGATAGCAATCTGAAATGGCCGGATAGGGCACAATGGCATGGTAAAAACCACATTTTTGAGAAGAATGCAGGGCGATTTCCACATGACACTAATCATTTAGAGTGAATACCTCTGAATTGTTCCACTGTTTTCATGTTTTGTATCTTTAACAACCCCATCCCACTCCCCTGGTTTGTGGTTTTTCCCTTTAAAACCCTCCAAGGACTGGCCGAGGGGGTCGGACCTTGACTCCAGCGCGAGTACCGGGTCAGACCGCTGGCTGCCAGCTCTTTCCCTAATAAACCTCTGCTGATTGCATCCAGGTATGGTTTCTTGTGATCTTTGGGTGGTCGCGATTCCGGAGGCTTGAGGGAGGGTCTCCCGAGTATGGGGCTCTTCAGGCTATCACATATCCTCAAGAGGGATAAGGTAAAAGTCACCTGTAATGTTAAAAGAGGTTCGAGTCTGATTATAATGCACGCAAAGTTAGGAGGCAGCTTGTTTCCAGGAGAGGTGATGCAGGTATCAGATCCTGAGACCATCTCCAAAGAAAATCCTTTAAAGGAGGAATGTTGCCTGAGCTGCCCCACACTTGGGGGCCAGAAATGTTGAGAACTGCACTACCCCACCTTTGGGGGCCAAAATGTCTCAGACAGATCTGTCAATGTTGGAACCTGCACTGCCAAAAGCCTTGGGGGCTAACTTGTTAGCCTGCACTGCCCCAACCTGCTTCAATCCACGGGTCGGGGTTCAGCAAGAGAGAGAATGAGGACCGATGCAAAGAATGGAGACCAGATAGAGTATAGAGACAGAAGACAATGGACACGGGATCTCCTTCCCAACACGGTTTATTCAGGAACCTTGAATTACCACCAAAGCCCCGGAGCTCTTGCTCCCAGCTCTTAAATCTCTTTGTTCTCTCCAATCAGAACCTGCCACATGGTCATTCTCAATTGGTGCTGAGCACATACGTCACATGGCCCGATCTTACGTAATGATGAACAAGCAAAATGCATGCACAGTAAAGCCTAGCCTACGTGCCACCCAGGGTTCCTGAAATGGTGAACCAACTTGCCAGAGGCATCTGGCACCCAGCCAGGTGCCATCTTGAGTTCCACTCCCTACAGTCCTTGAACGTGCTCTGTATATTAACCTTGAACTCAGATCTGCATGGCTTTGTCTCCTGAATGCTGGGTAACACATGTGTAACAGTTTGCCTGTACCTAAACTTCTCTTTATCTAAAACTTGTTCTGTACCAAGATGACTTGAATCCCAAATCTGCTTGACGCTCATCTCCTGGGATTTAAGGCTGTACCTCCATCGCTGTACTTAAGTATTTTATTTTAGGTCTTAAAATGAAAATCCAGAATAGTAATCACAGTTCATCCATAGTCAATTTCACACATACTGGTGACCCTTGCATCCACATGAAAACAATAACCAGGTTATAATAAAGCTTAACATGATACAGTTTTCCTCCGTACAACTGCAAATCCATAAGTTTAGTTGGATGGAATCTTGTACTAATGTCACCATTCCTTTAATTCCATTTAATATCATTAATCAGAGGATGTAGCTTCATTCAACTTCCTGGTGAGGCTTTTCTCTTTTGACCTAAAATATTATATTTTTTTCTTTCTAAGATTACTATGCTTGCTCAAAACAATCATCATGAGACTAAACACAGGTCAAAGGTTTTGCTGGTGTAAGGTCCACCAGAAAGGGAGGAACTCCCTCCTCCCAAACTTTGGGAATTTATGAACACCCAATAACTCATAAGACACTGAACTTGATGATACAGCAAGAGGTATATTTCAATCAATGAGTTGAGGTCGCACTTCTAGCCTGACCTACACAGAGGCAAGCAATGAAGTATGACCCCAAATCAGAAAGGAGTAAAGTTTTTAAAGGGCAAAACTGCAACCCAGGGGAAATAAGGGGTTATCATGATTAAGTATCTATAGAAACCACCTGTAGAGTGCTCAGCTTTTGTGACAGCTTCAATAAATGGTCATGGGGAAATATCTTATACAAGCCTATCTTCTTTTAAGAATCAAGCCCCATTCCATTTATTTTGTGGTCATTTCAGTTCCTGGAACCCAGAGAACCCAGAGTGCATGAACACACTGACCTGAACTCCTAGCTCTGGACCCCTGGCTTCAAATCTTATCTAATTTTCCTTGTGGGTAGCCAATCTCCTGAGACCCAGAGCTCAGAACAAGCCAATCTGCACTCTTGGCTCTATCTGTGGAAGGTTTAAATTTTTTTTTAACTCTTTCACTGGCTTTACGGAGACCTCCTTTGTCAATGCAATGAACATCAACCTCTTTACCTTATCTTCAAGGACACTCTATAGACAAGGGCAAAAGGCAGCAACATTCTTCAGCAAAACATCATAAAAACTATACACAAAGTTCAAATCACCCTCAGTACATATGTGTTTCATATTCCTACTAGGATGGCCCAGTAAGTAAATTAGAAAAACAAGAACTGGTTGATTTCATGTTGCAGGATATTACAGCTGATCTTCAGTGAATACCAGAATTCTGAAGAAATAAGTACTTACTAATACCAGTTTTAAAAAGAAAATAAACAAACAAATCACCTTTGATTTGTAGAAAAGTAGGGCCAACACAAAAAACAAAACACCACCCTGTTCAAAGTCCTTTATATATGTAGGTTGTCAAAAGAATCTGTAGCCCAGATTAAAGGTGGATCTGAACATCTCAAAAGATCAAGATTAATAAAGGATTCCTCACTTCAAAAGTTGTAATTAAGAAATATGAAGCAAGGCCCGGGTGGTGGTGGTACACGTCTTTAATCCCAGCACTTGAGAGGCAGAGGCAGGTGGATTTCTGAGTTCGAGGCCAGCCTGGTCTACAGAGTGAGTTTCAGGACAGCCAGGACTACACAGAGGAACCCTGTCTCGAAAAACCAAAAAAAAAAAAAAAAAAAAAAAAATAAAAAAAAAAAAAATAAAAAAAAAAAAGAAAAAAAAAAAAAAAAAAAAAAAAAAAAAGAAATATGCCCCACAGCAAGCAGGATTTGAGTTAGGGTTAGGGGATTAGACAGTCATGGTTAGGATTAGGATAAGGGTTTTTAGAATTAGGATTAGGAGGTTAGGAAATTCAGAGGTGAGGGTTAGGATAGGGTTAGGCTCAGAATTAAGGTGAAGGAGGCCACCATTATTCTTGATGGTCCCACTGTTTCAATATTATCTCTATTACACAAAGAAGAAATATCAGGCCTACAAGGTATTCACTTTATATCTTAATGATTTGTTTTATTCTTATTCTGATAGCTTCTCTCTTAGAGAAAGGCTTCTCAAAAGAAACTAAAAGTTTTTGTAGATATTTACCTCCAAAACTAGCATACTAACAAAGGAAGCAAAGACTTTGATATTCACAGAACCCCACAGATAACCAAAGATTAAGATTCTGAGAGTCACAGAACTTGCTGCCAGCAAAGAACATTTGTGTTACCCTATCCTGTGTTTCACCATCAGCTATTTTTGCAGTTAATTTTCCTCTGAGATAAAATGTGCTTCAGTACTCTTCTGCTCTAGACATGTCTGGTTTAATTTCTAACCAACCTAAAAATATACTTACTAAAGATTTCTCTGTGAAGATTTCACTTGACAATGAAAATTCTGAAACAGAAATCCCAGACAAGCAATAGACACAAAGTCATGGCTTTTAAATTTATATATGTATGACATGTTTTTTTTTATTCACATGATGTACTTAATTGCAAATGAATTGCAAGTAAATTAAACTTGTTAACTTGACCATAGTTCATTTTTTTCCTAATGAAAATAAAGTTAAAAATTGATATGAAAGGACAAAAATATATTTAATCAATATATCCACACAGATACAATAAACATAAAATGATAATATAGGTCTGAATCTTTCCTTGGAGTAGGTAACATAAGGATGTATAATTAAATTTTAACATCTACTTTTAAAAATATGACACATGCAAACATTCAGTTCTAGGTACAGTGATATCTCTTTGAACCCTATCCTATTTCTAGTACACAACATGTTCTCTATTCCTTAAGATACTATGTTACGCCGGGCAGTGGTGGCGCAGGCCTTTAATCCCAGCATTTGGGACGCAGAGGCAGGGGGATTTCTGAGTGCGAGGCCAGCCTGGTCTACAGAGTGAGTTCCAGGACAGCCAGGGCTACACAGAGAAACCCTGTCTCGAAAAACAAAAACAAACGAACAAACAAAAGATACTAAGTTTCTTTAAAGAGTTTACTACTCCTAGACTAGAAGATGTTACTAGTATTCGACATTGTTTTCACTCATTTAAGAATAAAATATCTAGGTTTTTAATTATGATATGTACATATTTTAAATTTTATGCAGGCATAAATGTGTTAATAATTTAAGAGATATTTATATTTTGTAAAACCTCTGTAAAAACAGATAAATATACAAAGATAGGAAGATCCAGCACAGGGCTTATATTATCTTTTAAATAAAACCAAACCCATTTTTATATCATCAGCACTGTTGAGTTAAAATAATCACAGCAGGGCTTTTAAAATATTGCTAAACCTCTATGAGAGAGAGAGAGAGAGAGAGAGAGAGAGAGAGAGAGAGAGAGAGAGAGAGAGAGAGAGAGAGAGAAAGAGAGAGAGAACATGGTTGGCCAGTATTTGTACAATATGGAAGTGGAATAACTTTAAGTAATGTGAATTTGTCTCCTGATATACTAAGTAAAATATTTTTGATGTGACTGATTGTTTCTTCCAGTGCTTTATTCTTGTGAAGATCCCTAGGAAGCATCTGATTTCTGAGACTTACAGTGAATCAGTGAGTCAATGTGTGGGACAAAAAAACTTATGGGTCTCCAGACTGGGGTTGTAAAATCAAGAATTAAAAGAATCTCCTATCACCTGATCTTCATGTGAGTAGGGTGCCAGGTCTTGGCCTACAGAAGCTAAGATATCAGGTTTCCCATTCCTCACAGAATCTTGAATCTCTCTATCTGAGGTCCTTATATAATTGTATTATTTGTGTTACATTTTTCCACTTTTGCTATTGACTTTCTTTTCCAATACCTGTGACACCCCAGCATCAAAGCACCTGAACAAAGGTTAAGGGAAGGTGGCCATTTTGATTGTATCTGAGCTGAGATGGTTGTGAGGGCCAAAGTGCTATAAAAGTGTTCAGTGTTTGTCTAGTATATTAGCCAGAATTATATAGACTACCAAAATAATTGAATAATTGTCTCTTTATTAAAGGGTATTATTTAGAATGACTTAGGGCTGTGATGGTCTGGCTAATTCAACAATAACTATCTATAAAGACCAAGTGCAAGGATCCAGTAGTTTCTCAGCCCACAAGGCTTGATGTCTCAGCTTAAGTTTAGAATAAGCTGGAATTCCAAACAAGATGGCCCTAATGTCAGTAAAGGAATGGACTTGCTATCAAGTTGAGAGCAAGCAGCTAAAGAGTGAACGCCTTCTGCTGTAGTAATTATTTTAAAAAAGCAGCCACCAGTTAAGCCAACTGGCTAAGCTGCAGAGTCTCTGTCCAGCTCAGCCACCATATTGCACAGCCAGCCAGAAACCGGCAGCCAGAAACACCAGTCCTGCCACCCATGGGACACCAGTATGGGAGATGGCTCTGCCAATCTTTCACTGTGTCTCTGCAAGACTGGGCATTGCCCAGATCATCCCACCAACAACTTGGGCTCAGTACAAATGAGACTCTAATGCTTAGATTATCCAAAGGCTTATATATTTAGTAATGATCAATAACAAGATACCCTTACAATCAGAGGTGTAACCTAATACCCAACCTAGATATACCAACTACCTTTGACTGGTACAGACAAGCGAACATCAGCCTCCATGTCCCCTCTCTCATACTCTGTCTCACCTGTAGCTCCTCCTCTTTCTTCTCCGCTTCCTTGTCCTCTTCCTCCCTTTACTCCTCCTCTTCCTCTTTTTACACCTCCCACCTCAGCTCCTCCCACAACCTTCTCCTTCCATGTCATTATAGAGGCTTGCAGTACAAGTCATGGATCAGATTAGAGCTGGGGCTTTTCAGCTCAAACATCTGGAGTAAAGCTGTGTCTTTCACTATCAAGATTCAGATTAAAGTCACTTTTGGGGTTTTAGTTAATTCCAGATGTAGTAGCGTTAACAATCAAAACAGCAATCTTAACTCTACCCCATGTCAACTTCACACACAACCATATCTACTTCATCATGGTTTATTTCCAAATTAAAAAAAAATGCAATAATAATGCCTAAATGTTACGATTCCAGCCAAAAGGAAAACCATTATGTATTGTACCAGCTTATAATTATGCCTAAAATGACTGAGCTGCCCCTTGTACAAGAACAGACACATGAAAATGTACACAGCTGACTTCCCACAGAATGGATCTCCCTAACTACTTGGTTACTCAGTGTATACTCAGCTGAACTTACCTTTTGATCAGCATTTACATGGGACACATCCTTTGACCATTTTGAGAGATCTATCCACATACTTCTTCCTTTTATGTCTTTCTCAACAATATTCTAATTGTTCTGTTTCCAAGTGTCTGACAGTTAAGCCATCCCCCTACTTATAGGTGATAATTCAATGTATAATCACACATTTCCAAACAAATACATGACTATTGCATGACGCTCTGAACTGTGGTACCTTACTGGTATCTTTCAGGATCATCCCAGAAACATGTTTTCATGCTGCAGTTGTTCACTTTTGGATGAGGCCTGCATAATAGGCAGAACACTTAGTAAAGCAGGACCTAGTTATTTCTTCTTTAGTCACTTAACCAGGGACATTGTACAGGAATAGAAACTACAGGTTTATGGGGAACTCAGATACCTAGCATTAGTTTCCAAGTTGCCCCCCAACAAAACCCAAGCCTATCTCTACTCTCTAGGCTAATCTCAAACAAGATTAGAGTGTTCAAGTTACATCCTCAGCAATACCATGGTCTCCAGGTTATACCTCCAACAAACCTGCACCTTGGGTTACAAGTCCATGCCTAACAATCACTAATGCAGAGGGGAGATGAAGTTAAGTTTATAAGGTGACTCCCAGCACCAGCTAATTAGGTCAAAGGCCACAGCAGCTTTCCGATTAGATGCACACATACTCCCCACTTGCTGCTTACAATAAAGCCTTTCCCAACATACATTTTGGGCTCCACCACCACCAAAACAGTCTTGGCTGATGCTAGTGCATTGGGGATGGGGGCAAGCTAGCTCAAATAGAATAAAGACCCTGCTGTGAGTTGCATCAAATCAGCTGCTGTGTGTGTCTTTTGGGGGATCACCAACATTTCCCTGGTACAACATGTTCAATTTCTACTAAGATGGAATAGCAGGCTAAGATATTTCTTTCAAGAGAAGATAGATGGATAGAGTTGATGGTAGAGCCTTGCTCCAATATTCAAAATCTATGATTCACAATAAACACCTGCCAAAGGCTCCAAATAACATTCTTTGCAGCACTGAGCAGCAGAGAAAAGATTGGGTGCTCAAAGCAATTTTTAATTACATACAGAACAGAGCATATGAACAGAAATACATCATAAGTAGGAGTTTGAAAAAGTGGAAAAATTCTTTTGTTTTTTTAAAAAAGATTTATTTATTTTACATAAGAGTACACTGTTGCTGCCTTCAGACACACCAGAAGAGGGCATTGTATCCCATTACAGATGGTTATGAGCCACCATGTGGTTGCTGGGGATTGAACTCAGGACCTCTGGAAGAGTAGTCAATGCTCTTAATTACTGAGCCATCTCTCCAGCCCAGAAAGAAAATTTTAATGATTGAAGGGGAATGAGAACCAACAAGAGAGTATAGCAGAGTATAGCAGTGTTGCATTTGAAATCAATAATTGACTTTTAAAACAAATATATGTAGAATAAATTTGGAGCATTCCTTCTGTTTCTTTTTTGTGGAATAGTCCAAGGTATATTGGTCTTAGCTTTTAATTGAAGGTCTGGTAAAATTCTGCACTAATACTACCTAGTCCTTGCCTTCTCTTGGATAGGATGATTATAATGGTTGCTTTAATTTCAAAGAGGTTATACTACAGTTTGGATAATTTACCTGATCTTGATTTAATTTGGGTTTATGGTATCTGTCTAGATAATTATCCTTTTCTCTGGCTACACATTTCATCTAGATTTTCCCGTTTATAGAAAGAAGTAATGATTTTTTAAAAAGTTTCCTCAGTTTCTCTTGTTACATCTCTTTTCATTTCTGATTTTGGTAATTAGGATATTGTCTCAGTGTGTGTTCATTAGTTTGGCTAAAAGTTTATCCATTTTGTTGATTTTATCTATCTATCTATCTATCTATCTATCTATCTATGGGTGATATATTTCATATGGAAGAGTCAGAAGAAGGACTTAAGGAGGTGAAACGGATGGCAACCCCATAGGAAGAACAACAGTGTCAGCTAACCTGGATACTTCAGGACTTCCAGAGTCTAAGCCAAAAACCAAGGGGCATACAGGGGATGATTTATGGCCCTGGGCGTGTGTACAGCAGAGGACTGTTTGTCTGGCCAAAATGGGAGAGGATGCACTTAACCCAGTAGAAACTTGATGCCCCAGGGAAAAGGGAACCTGGTAGAGGTGAGGTCCTGGTGGGTGGGTGGGCGGGTAGGAGAGACACCTCTAAGAGGTAGCAGGGAGAAAAATGGGAAGAAGAACTCAGGGAAGAGGGAATAGGAAAGGGGACAATTTGGAATGTAAAAAAATTAAATTTAAATTAAAAAGGAAAAAGAAACATAATTTAAAAATATACATCTACATTGAATTTGAAAAAGAGCAGATGATTTTCTGGCAGAGAAAGTGGCATTAATACAGTACTCTTTGACCTGGTTGCTATGTGCAATGTTAGCTTCTGTGACCTGTAACATGACACACACAGCTACAGCCAATGGCCTGTGTCTCAATCATGTGACCTAACTTAACACTGAAAGTGCATTGGACATATCTCCAAAGTTGGAAATTCAATATTCCTTGGATTATGCTAAAGTTCCCAAATTATATACCTATCAATCTAGTTTGTCTTCATTCACCTGACATAAGTAAATACATGTTGGCAAATTAGAAAATTATTACTCTGTCACCATCAGGTCTTTTTTTGTGTAATGGTGACTCTGGGGTTAGTGATTGGAAGCGATGTTATTAAAATCATCATCTCAACAAAGTAACTTATTTAAAAAGTGCTTCATTTGCCTTCTTGTCCAATTTAAGGAGATAAAACAACCATGGTGTTAATCAAACATTCGGTTAAATGTAAACTGAATACTTCACGGAATCTATCATAGAGCCTATGATGTGTCCCACCATAAATTTCACTGTGTGAACACAAACTATTGTATATCGAGTACATTAACATAAAATGGACCTTTTCACTTCCAGAAGTGATAGCCACATTCCATTCCATGATGCTGGTACTTGATTATGTAATAAGGAGTAACATTTATCACCCTCTGGTTAATGAGTGTGAGCCCATTTATGTTGCCAAAGAAGGTCTTAAATATTCCAACATAGCTGAAGTACTAGAAAAAGGCTTTGAAACCAACTGTATAAAGATGATAGAGAACCTCAAAGTGCAAATGACTAAATCACTTAAAGAAATAGAGGAAAACACAAAGAATTGGAGGAAATCAATAAATACCTCAAAGACAGCCAGGAAAACACAAACAAAAAAGTGGAGAAAACCAACAAATCTTATAAATAAAGCCAAGAAAAACAAACCAAGAGTAGAAGGAAACAAAACTGTTTAATAACTAAAACTAGAAATAGAAACAATAACAAAAGCACAACCTGAGGGAATGATGGAAACAAAACTTTAGGACTGCAAAAAGGAGCTAAAATTCACAAACAGAATACAGATATAGAAGACAAATCTCAAGCATTGATACAATAGATACAATAGATACAATAGATGTGATGGAAATATCACACAAAGAAAATATTCAATCTAAATCTTCCTGACATAAAATATCTAGAAAATCTAGGACATTGTGAAAGGATAAAACATAAAAATACTAGGACTAGAGGTAGAATATTAGATCAAATTCACTGATGACAAAATCTTAGAAGAAAAATTTCCTAATGTAAGGAGGGAGGTGCCTATCAAAGTAAAAAAATCATCAAAACATCAAACAGAATGGACCCTAAAATGAAGTCCCCTGTATAATAATCAGAACATCCAGTAAAAGGAAATAATACTAAAAGCTACAAAGGTCAAAAGCCAAGAAACTTATAAATGAAGATATATTAAAATTGCAGGTGACCTCTCACGGGAGCCTGTAAATGTCAGAAAGGCTTGGACATATATGCTGCAGAAACTACAGATTCCCAGATTATTATATGTAGAAAAACATTTAATCACTATTAATGGAAAAATTAAGATATTCCATGCTAAAGTCAAATTTACACAATATCTATCTACATATACAAACTTACACAAAGTTATATACAAAGAATCCAACCAAAGGAAGTTAACAATACACATAAAAATACAGGTCGTAAATAATCTTGTATTATCTGCAAAAGAAAAGAAAGCACACAGATACCCCAACACCAGCACCACCACCACCAGCAGCAGTAACAACAACAAAATACAACGAGTTAACCATCACTGTTCATTGACTCTCTCACAATCAATGATCACAGTTCACCAATAAAAAGACAAAGACTAACTGAAAAGATGCTAATAAAATCTATCCTTCATTTTCAGACAAGAAATATAGCTCAACATTGAGAATAGGCATTAATTCAAGGTGAAGGAATAGAAAAATATATTCCAAGCAAATGGACAAAAGATGCAAGCTGGTGTGGTCATCTTAAATGTAGCAAAATAGATATTAAACAAAATTAATCAAAATAATCAGATAAAGACACTACAAATTACTTAAAGGAAAAAATAATCACCAAAGATGACATTTCAAGTTTTAATATCTATGCCTTAAACACATGGTCACCAACCTTCATTAAAGAAAGTGTTTTAAACCTAAAATCACATAACACACATACACTTATATTCCAAGATTTAAATACCCCATTCTCACCAGTGGACAAATTCTCCAGATACCTCCACCCTCCAAAAAAAAAAAAAGAAATATTCCAGCTAACTGACAACATGAACATGAGTCCAGCTGATACTTAGAGAACATTCTACTAAAATACAGGAGAATATGCCTTCTGCTCAGCACCTCACTTAAATTACTTGTAAACAGAACACATACCCAGACACACTGCCAACCTCAATACATACAAGAAAACTGAAATAACACCATAAATCCTATTAGATCAGCATGGATTACAGCTGGATATCAACAAAACCAGAAAGAACACAAAGCTTACAAACTCATAAAAGCTGAATACCTCACTACTTAGTGAAAAATAGCTTAAGACAAACAGAGAAAAAAAGAATTACAGACATTCTAGAATTCAATGCAAATGAATTTGCAACATGCAGAATCTTATGGAACACAAAGAAAATGAGTGTGGTGATAAGAAGAAAGATCATAGCACAAAATGCCTACATAAAAAAACCTGCAGAGCTCTCATACTGGAAATTTAGCAGCATGCATTAAATTCTATAGCAGAAAGAAGTAAGCAATAAAAAGATAGATTAGACATCAGTTAATTATCAAGTTGGGGGCTGAAATCAACAAAATAGAAAGAGAAGAATGCAAAGAGTTAATGAACCATGGAATTGATCCTTTGAGCCTTTTATTAGAAAAGATAGTCAAACCCTTATGAAAAGATGGAGAATATCCAAATTAATGAAATCTAAAATGAAAATGGGGACAAAATAACAATGAAGAAATCTAAAGAATGGGAATGACATAGTTTTAAAAAGCCTCAACTCCATCTAACTGAAATTACTAAAAATAATGGAAAATTTTCTCAATATGTTTTTCTTAACAAAGTTAAATCAAACTAAGGGAAACAACTCAAACTGCCTAAACATCTAGAAAAAGAGAAGTCATCACAAGTCTGCCACCAAAAAGAGCCCAGGGCCATGAGTTTCAGGGTAGAATCCTACCAGACTTTCAAAGAGGAGTTCATGAGAATACTCCTCAAAGTATTCAACAATATAGAAAAAGAAGAAACCTTAGCCAATTTGTTTTGTGAACCCATGGTTACTCAAATATCCAGACAATATAAATACTCAGTAACAAATGAGAATTATAGACAAATTTTGCTTTAAAACTAAATATGTAAAAATATTTAATGAAACAAAATTAAAATAAAATAAAATAGAAACCACATCAAAAGACCATTCACCATGATCAATGTGGTAGGCTTCGTTCAAGAGGTGCAGGGATTATGCAGGGATTAATCACAACATAATGTGATTAAAGTGTAAGAAAAAAGTTGTAATCTCTTAGATGATGAAAAATTCTCTGACAATATTTAACCCCACTGTATGATAAAGTTCTTGGAGTGATTAAGGACACAAGGGACATACCTAAACATAATAATATCACTTTAATGCAAACCTATAGGTGACATTATTGAGAGAAATTCTAATTAATCCCACTATTTCACAAAGAAGAGAAGGTGATCCATTCTCTCCACATCTATTCAAAATACTATCTAAAATTTTAATGTTAACTAGTCCAATATTGAAATTACAATTTAATGTTAACTAGTCCTATATTGCAATTTACAATTTAATACTAACTAGCCCTGTATGGCAATTTACAGTTTAATGTTAACTAGTTCTATATTCTAAGTCCTATATTGCAATTTACAATTTAATGTTAAATAAGTTAATAAATTGTAAATTTAAGGAGGAAGTAAAATTATGTTTATCTGTAGAGGATACGATAGTAAGCACAAGTCAACTAAAACTTCCCAAAGGCAATTCCCAGAGCTGGTAAACACTTTCAGTAAAGTTGTTGGATACACGATTAACTAAGAAAGAAAAAGAAAAACCAGTGGCCTTTGTATGTACAAATGAGTTTACCAGTGTAAACAAAATAGGGAGACATTGTAAAGTTTGAACTGATGGTTGACGCTTGTCAAATTTTTGTTCTACATAATGAATAACCTTGAGTAACTCAATATGTGCAGGGTAAGATCATACAAATTATTTGTTGTCACAGATTACTTTTGATATTATTGAAGGTGCTCAAAGACTATTGTAATATACAAAGTCTTTAGTAGATTGATTACTTACTAAAGGGTTTAGTCTTTTATAAACATATAAGAAAGTACAAGACTTTAACACATTCACTTAGTTTATTGGGTTTCTCTTCATTGTGACTTTTTCTTACGGTTTTTAAGATGACTGCCACATGCAAAAGCTTTACCACATTTCTTATTCTTAGCGTTTCTATCCAGGATGTGTTCTTCTATGTTCATAGATGACTGTGTTGTGAAAAGGTTTTATCTCATTGATTAAAAATGTAAGATATGTCTTCAATATGTGTTCTGCTATGTATTCAAATATGTCTATAATATACAAATGTTGGGAAGAAGCAAAATAAACTTGCCCTAAGGACTGACTTTTTGTTACCAATCTCCATTTAATCATAAATTCAAACTAAGTTTTAGGTCATCTGGGACCTGTGTACTTAACAATATCTGACCAGCTTTCATCACTCATGTTTTCTTACCTAAAACATAACAACTGTTCCTAACCATGATTTCTGTTATTCATGTTTTATTCCTCAAAATATAATGCATGTTCCTAACCACAAAAGAACAAATGGCTGTGATAGTGTAGACCATACGACCTACAGTCTGTATCATTTGACATAGAGTAAAACAACAACAACAACAAAATGTGATTGGGAGACAAATGTAACTGTAACTTGGCACAGGACTTTGTGGTTTTGACTTTTGGAATCTATATAACTTTCTGGTTCAAGGTGGGGCTGAGGCTGGGGTATTGGAGCTAAGCTTCTGAGTATAATTTTGTGGCCCTGATTTATCAGTAGTGACTTGATTACAATAAATTCTTGTCATTTTCCTTGTCCTGTGTATGAGTTGTGTTGAATCTCAGTGGACCCCATGATGTAAAGGGTTTAGCACAGTATGTAACCACTGTCCAGTATGAATAGGTTCTTAATAATTAAGACTACAGAGGTGTGCAAAGCCTTCATTATATTAAACATATAAATAAGGTTTTTCTCTAGCACACAATCTTTTATAATAATGAAGCCTAGAGAATTGTGCAAAGGCTTGACCATATTAAATACACTCACAGGGTTTCTGTCTTAGTGTTTCCTTTGCTATGAAAAGAATTCATGAACAAGGCAACTCCTATAAAAGCAACAGTTTAATTGGGACTGGCTTACAGTTTCAGAGATTTAGTCCTTTTTCATCACAGCAGGAAGCATGGCAGGTATGGAAGAAAACATGATGCTGGTGAAGAAGCTGAGAGTTCTGCATCTTGATCCAAAGCCAGCCAGGAAGAGACTGTCTGCCTGTGAGCTACTAGAAGGGTCCATTCTGCACTGCGTGGAACTTCAAAGACCACACCCACAGTGATGCACTTCCTCCAACAAGGCCACATCTCATAATAACTTCCTCTCATGAGCCAAGTATATTTATACTACCACATTCCACTGCCTGGCCCCCATATGATTGTGCAAACACATGAGTGTATGGAGACCATATTTTAAAATAGCATAATACAAAATATGTGAGGTTCAAATTAAAAAGTCCTCATCATCTATAGAAGTCTCATAAATGTTAAAAGTCCAAAGTTCAAAGTCTCTTCTGAGATCATTCCAATCATGCAACTGTAATCCCATATACTTTAAAAAAATAGCACATCATATCCATTCAAATTCACAGGATATAAGTCACCATTCCTAATCACCATTGTGAGGAAATACTGGGCCAAAAGAAGACCAAAAGCCAGCAAGGAAATCTCCAAACTCTGCATCTCCATGTCTGATGTCAAAGCGTTCTTCAGATCTCCAAATCCTTCCTGCTTTGCTCACTGCAGCACAATCTTTCTCTTTGGCTGATTTTCTTTCCTGAAAGGAGTTTTCTTGAGAAGATATCCCACAGCTCTGGAATCTAAAACTCTTGGGGTCTCCAAAGTAACTTCAAAATTACAGCTTCTTGTTCCAGTATGTGGGATCCACAGATGATCTTCTGCACTCCATTAAAGAAGCTGGGTCTTTCTCCAGCTCTTCCCTCTATAGTACACTAGGTTCTGCTTGACTCCACTCAACTGCTGCTGCTGTTATTTCTGCTCATCCCACGGGACTGACATCTTCAATATGCTGGGTTGTTCTCTGACAAACAGTCTTCACAGCATTCCTCTCATGCTCCCTTCATGGTGCCAAGCCTCAGTTGCACTGCATGAAACATTCATGCCTTAAAACCAGTGCCACCTGGGTGAGTCTTACCCAGGATGGAGTCAAGCTGCACCACAAGGGACAACCTTGGCTACCTCTGGAATACAACTTCTTTCTCCTCTCAGAAAACACTTACCATAAGATGTCACCTCAGTGATGCTGGTTTCTTCTTTGTCACCACTAATTTTTTAACTATAGCCAACCAGCATCAATTGTCTCAGTCGTCCCTTCTCTTCTTGCCTCTAAAGTCAGAGCTACAAAAACAAAGCTGCTGAGTTCCTCTGCTTGTTTTTGCCAGAACATGGCCTCTTCTAGTACATCATCACCACCTTTCTATTTTTCAACAATGTTACTGCCTAAGCTCAGCTGTCCTTGAACTTGCTCTGTAGATGAAACTTGAACTCAGATCTGCATGGCTTTGTCTCCTGAATGTTGGGTAATACATGTTTAACACTTTCCCCATACCTAAGCTTTTCATCACCTAAAAGTTGTTCTTTACCAGGATGACTTGAATCAGAGATCTGCTTGACTCTGATCTCCTGGGATTTAAGGCATGTACCACTATTCTTGGACCTAAGTATTTCCTTTTAGATTTTAAATTGAAAACCCAGTATAGTAATCACAATCTGTCCATTGTCAATTTGACACATAATTGTATCTTCTTATGTCCACATAAAAACTATAACCAGTTAATAATAATGCCTAACATTATACAGTTCTCATCCATACAACTTCACATCCATATGTTTAGGTGGATGGAATCTTGCCATAATATCACCATTTCTTTAATAACGTTGTGGATCTGTGATCACATTTAGCTTCATTCAACTTCCTTGTGAGGTTTTCTCTTTGAACCTAAGATTTTATATTTTTCTTTCCTAAGATTACTAAGTGTGATCAAAACAATCACCATGAGAGTAAACAGAGGCTAAAGGCTGTACTTGGCTTTCCTGAGACTTCCATTGTGAATGCAATTAACAAAATAAATCTCTTTACCTTCAGATGGGAGCAAAAACAACATTCTTCAATAAAGCATTATATAAACTATATACAAAGTTCAAACCACCCTTAGTACATATGTGTTCTACTAGCATGGCCCATGAAGTTACAATTAATGCAGGTACAAATCCAAAGTCTAAAAATCCACATTGCTTCCAACAAAAGCATAGTCAGGTGTACCAATAAAAATACTTAAGTCTGGGGCAAAAACATGGTCAGGCCTACCAAAAAGAATACCTCAGCCTGGGGTACCAACTTCTGTCTCAGATAGAATTTCCATTGCTAAGAAGAGACACTGTAACCAAGGCAACTGTTTTAAAGGCAAATAGTTAATTGGGTCTGTCTTATACTTTCAAGTGTTTAGTTCATGACCAACATAGTAGGAAGAATGTCAGCATGCAGGCAGCGATGATTCTGGAGAATAAGCTGAGAGTTCTGCATCTTCATGAGAAGGCATCCAGGAAGAGACTGTCATCCAGCAAAATAGTAGGAGGGTCTGTTTTGTACTGGCCGGAGCTCCAAAGACCACCACCATAGTAGTTCACTTTCTTCAAAACAGTAATATCTACTCCCACAAGGCCAAACAGACTAATATTGACATTTCTTAGGGACAAGCATATTCAAATCACCACAGTTTATTCCTACTATAAAATCTTTCATGCATTTAAATATAATTAGGACATGCAGGTGATTTACCACACTGATTACTTTCAGAAGGTTTCTCCCTAGTATGTGTTGACTTTTGTATTCAGAGAATACTGTGGCATGTAAAGGATTTTCTGACTTGAGGACATTCACAAGATTTCTGTCCAATTTGTGGTCTTTTATGTCTTAGGAGACTACAGTGATAGACACAGGCTTCTCTATGTGTGTTACATTTGTGAGGTTTCTCTAAAAAGTGTGTTACTTGAAGTATTTGGAGAGTACATTGTCATGCAAAGACTTTACCTCATTCATGGCATTCATGCAGTTTCTCTACACTATGTGTTCTTTTATGTATCTGGTGATGCCTGTGACATGCAAGGGCTTAGCACCTTGATGACACTGAGTCACTCTCTTGAATGTGTTCCATTATGCATCGCAGATAAAAGTGAATTGTCAGTTTTTCCACAGTGATTACATGAATGAGGCTTCTCTCCAGTGTGATTTCTTTGTGTATGTGTAAAGAACTCTGACATGCAAAGGCTTTACCACATTGTTAATATTCAAGCAGGTTTCTCTCTGGTACGTGATCTCTCCTGTCACTGCAGATGACTGTGACTTGCAAATGCTTTACAACACTGATTATATTCATAAGGTTTCTCTCCTATACCTGTTCTTTTATAATAATGGAGATGATAAAGTTGTGAAAAGTCTTTACCATGTTGATCACATTCATGAACTTTCTTCCAATATGGGATCTTTTATGTTTTCAAGATTAGTGGGACATGCAAAGGCTTTAGCACAATGATTACATTCATAGTTCTGTCCAATATGGTTTTTTTATGGTTTTGGGAAAAATCCTTATGAAAAGGCTTTTACCAAAATGATTACATTCATACGTTTCTTTCCAGTATGGGTTCTTTTATGGTTTTGGAGACAAAAACATTGTGAAAAGGCTTTTACTATATTAATTACATTCATAAAGTTTCTCTCCAGTATGTGATCATTTAGGTCTTTGGAACCATTTTACTTATAAATGGGTTTTTCCCCATTGATTACATAACTAAGGTTTCTCTCTGGTATGGGTTCTTTTATGATGTTGGAGATGACTTTGTTGTGTAAAGCCTTTACCACACTGACAACATTCATAAGGTTTCTCTCCAGTATGTGTTCTTTTATGTATTTGGAGATGACTGTGACATGAAAAGGCTTTAACACATTGATTACATTCATGAGGTTTCTCTCCAGTATGTGTTCTTTTATGATATTGGAGATTACTGTGACTTGAAAAGGCTTTACTACTTTTGTTACATTCATAAGGTTTCTCTCCAGTATAACTTCTTTCATGTCTGCAACAATAATGGGCACATGTGAAAGCTTTACCACATTCTTTAGCCTGATCAATCATTTTATCAATATGAATAAATTTTACAATTGGTCTAATAACAAAGAACACTCAGATCTTAAGGTTTTATCACTTTGATGTTCATGGTTGTACTTGCTCACTGTGGGTTGCTTTACCTCTTTGAATATACCTGTGATGGTAAGAGCACTTATTACATGGCTCACATTTATAACATCTTTTTTTCTATATGAGATTTCTATATGACGTATTTCACATGTGAAAAGAAATATGGGACAACTCAGAGTACTAAAACACTGATTGCATTCTTAGATATTTCTGTAGTGTGCATCAACACCACAGCAGCACTGTGAACCAGGATTGTGGGAATCCTGGTTCAGCTCAGGCTGATGCCCACAGAAGAACCAGCCTAGGACACAGTGTGAGTTCCACATATGCTGTCATCCATAAGTCTCCTTTAGGTTTGAGCCCCAGATTAGAGTTTGAACAACTTAAATGGGGACAGGACCTTGCAAGTTTAGTCACTGAGGGAGATGGAGATTTGCAGAGCAAAACTGTCTCCTGGTCCATAATGTCTGATCTACAAGATAGATTTCAGAGATGCATCAATGCCACAGCTCTCACATATACAAAAGACAGAGAACAGAAATACAGAAAATATCAAGAAAACATCACCTAACAGCACTGTGGTTACTGTTCTTACATGAACGTCTCTGCTGAGCTCATCTAACCTCAGAATAAGGCTGCTTTTCTTACTGAGTACAGTGGTCCAGAGGAAAGCCACAGGTGCTTTTCTGTAGGACCAGAAAGAAGTGCATAGCACCTCCTCCTGAATGCTGTGTGTCTCAAGGTTGTGACATCCATGTAGAAGATTCCATAGTTTATACTTTATTTTACTTTATGTATGTGAGTGTTTTGTTGGTTACTTGTCTGTGGTCAGTACCTGCAGTGGTCAGAAGAGGGCATTATATCCCTTGGGATTGCAATTACAGCAGGTGAATTATTACCATGTGGTTTCTGGGAATGCAACCTGTGTCATCTGTAACAACAACTAATGCTCATAACTAAGTCATTTCTGTACTTATTATATTTTTCATTTAAAACTAATTTTATGCATTTGAATTAGAATATAATAGATCACTTCCTGTATCCTTACTTTTTTACATTTCTCTAATATGTATTCTTAATAATGACAAATGAGGTGGGAGGCTTGGTAAAAACATCTTAGCTCAGTAAGCTGCCATCATTTTCTTAACTAGATGCAAAATATCTATCACGGTGTTTTGAAAAATAATCAAAACAAACAAAAAGGGCACATTCAAAAACGGGGTATGAAACTGAGTGGAGGGTTTTCAGAAAAAATATAAATAGCTAAGGGTTCTGTCTGGCTCTTCAATTCTAAATACACACACACACACACACACACACACACACACACACACACACACACACACTTATATACACCTTGACTGTACAACTAAACTGCTAGCTCCTTAGAAATTTGTTCTTTTTTTTTTTTTTTTTTTTTTTTTTTTTTGGTTTTTCGAAACAGGGTTTCTCTGCATAGCTTTGGCTGTTCTGGAACTCACTCTCTAGACCAGGCTGGCTTCAAACTCAGAAATTAATTCTGCCTCTCCCTCCTAAGTGCTGGCATTAAAGGCGTGAGCCACCACTGCCCAGCTAGAAATCTTTTTCTATATAGATAGTCTACCTTTCTCTTGAGCTCATCGAAACCCTTATTGGCTCCTCTGCTATCTTTCCTCAAACCCTGTTTCATCGGTGTCCTGCAATTTCTTATCCCTATGCTTCCACAATGCTCCTCTATGCTAGAGATAGAGTCTGAAGAGATTGTCCACCAAGAGGGCTCTCAAATGTCTAATTGCTACAAAAGAAGGCACTAGGTCTCTCAGTAAAGCTTGGCAGGCTGAAACAGGTCATTATCAGGGTAGAAGGGCTCCAAGCAAGTTTCATTACAATAGGCAACAACTTTCCATTCTTTTGCAATCTCATCTATGGAGCTTTTGGCTTACAGAGGCACACCCAACTACATTTCAGGACATGCCTAGTTGCATCTTAAAACACAGTATCTTCCTAAGCTTGGATACTTTCCCACCAATTAGATTTTCTATGAATCATAATCAAATATCCTTCAAAAATTCGCCCTCTTCCTTCCCCCTCTTCATCCTAAATTCTTCCTCACCAATTTCTTCTTTCTTATGTATGTGTGAATATGAAGGCTCAAATACAGAAACAAATCTTGCTGACTGCATTTCTATTGGTTGTGTGTATGTGGTTGAAGGATGGACCACGTTGCACTGATTAGCCAAACAGGGAACTCATGGCCTGAGGCTAATTCTGCTACTGAGGGACTGTTCCACTCTTAATAAGTGAGACGTCTTTGGGAGCAGAAATCATCCACAGATCACGAGGAAAATAAGGGAAGGGGTCTCTCCTCTGTGAAGGACATAAAGTACCTGCAGATATCCAAAGGCTGCAAGTGGACTTTTCTTTTATTTACCTGGTGAGTTTTTTGTTATTTGTATTGGCAGACCTCCCTTACCTTTGATATACAGGTAAATGTCACAAAGTTTTCCAGAATGATTATCCCACACTTTTTTCTCTTACAACTGTTATCTAACCTTATAGAAAATGTGACATGCATTTTATGGCTTGCAGACCTCTTTGCTATTCATCAGAGACCAAATTTCAATGTAGGTCTTTTAGCCATAGAATCCATCCTCATTGGCATGTGTATTTTGCAAAAGAGTTTCTTTATAGGTACTTCTCAGGCTTTACTGTGCCCTGGAATTGGACTGACTGGACTGACAGTTATCTGGAAAACTTTTCCCAACTTGTACTGTGTTTTAAGTATGCTAGCAATAATTTACCTGGCATTACACTTCCTGAAGTCTGATCCAGGTTAAAAAGACAATCTGTATGAGGTTTTCATTCTTATCTCTTACCATGGTTTCTTTCCCTACCTTCAGGGACCCCTCAACACAATCCTGACCCCCATGTGTCCCAGAACACCTTGAACAAGAAACATCATCAAGAATAGAAAACCTGGGGGGCTGGAGAGATGGCTCAGAGGTTAAGAGCACTGGCTGCTTGCTCTTCCAGAGGTCCTGAGTTCAATTCCCAGCAACCAAGTGGTGGCTCACAACCAATCTGCAATGGGATCAGATGCCCTCGTCTGGTGTGTCTGAAGACAGCTACTGTGTATTCACATAAATAAAATAAATAAATCTTTAAAAAAAATAGAAAACCTGGTTAAGAAAATCCTCCAGAAGGTCAGGGCACCAATTTTCTTCCAGAATACCCAGCTTTCATTCCCACTTTATAAGGCACCCCTGAATAAAAGCAGGAGAGTCTTTTTATAGAAAAACTCAAGGCCTAGTTACAAAGCAAGTGATTACAAAAGCAGATTCTATTTTAGTTATTAATTTAGTTAACTATCTCACAGTTCTCAGGACATAGCAGGAACAATGAAATGATTTATGATGTGGAAGTCACAAGATTACAGAGGAAGAACAAGTAAAAAAATGACTTTTAACTTGGAATCAAATTGTAACACTATGATTCATCAGCAAAAGGAAGAAAAAGTGGAGTCTGTTAGCTCATCACCAATACAATTTTGATTTGTTTCCTTTGTATGAGACTGGGTCTCCTTAAGAACCCCAGCTGACCTTGATTAACTAAGAACATAATAATGTATAATACATATGGAATCTATAATAGATAGCAGAATAGATGTATCCTGTGCATTCGGACCACTATTCCCAGCATGATAATCTTCTCTAGAAGAGGGAGCCTAGAAGTCATGTGATACAGGGCAGGTTAGAAGTAAAGGAAGATGTGGTTCACAGGATCGCTTCTCCACAGCAGCCTAGACTTGTCTGTCCTGGGATCACTCCGACCATCAAAGGGATTGAACTGAGGCTATCTGCTCAGAGTTGCTTCTCTCGTGACAAATGTCTTGAGTATAATACATTTTACTTTACTGAAACTGGGTTAGTGGGGCTGGAGAGATCACTCAGTTGTCAAGAGCATAGGTTTAGAACCAGGGTTCATTCCTAGCAATTACATGGCTAAATACAGTTCCACGAGAACTGAAACTCTAAATAGTTGAGTATAAGCTGGGACCTGGCATTTTCTTGGGTTTTTCTATAAATCAGAGCTTTCCTGAGTGTCCTGACATATAGATTAAAATAATAGTGATATAAAAACATAGTTCTGTAGTAGGAGGGAAAACGAGAAAGTTGTTTGAGTTACTATTTCAGACAGTAAGCAAGCAACATTATGTGATATAAAGAATCAAGTCTATATTCTAGACTATAGTTTCAGAGGAAATCAATCTTAAATCTTGAAAAAGAATAAAAACACAGTCTTGTTAGTCAGGGCCGTATCACACCACTTAGATCTTCTATTTGGTAGAAATAAAGTAAGGACAGTAATTTGGTTTCACAGTAAGTTCAGCTTTTTATCCAGATTCTTCATTGCCTAGTCTGTGAACTCGAAAAATGTCCAGACAGGACATTTATCAATCATCTAAAACTGATTACCTCAGTACTCATTGCTAATATTATGTACTGTCAAAGCAGGGAAGATATCAGCTTCTCTTTGTCCCATCCCTTTGTGGGCTGTGACTACACACATTTCAAAGTTGGTCACAGAAGTCAAGTCTTGCACAGGTGCAGCTTAATTTGAGAGTCCCAATAGGAAACAGAAGTTGGAGGACAATCATTTATGATCTATTTTTCATTTCAGTGAACAGTCAAGGTCCAGCCTGGGAGAGTTGTAGAACTGACTTCCTGCATGTGGCAGCAGAGACAGCATTGGGCATTCAAATTAATTCTAAATTTCATAGTATGATCTAGCCTGTGCTAGTGGAGATATGGTTCTAATCAGAAATAAATAATCAACAGCACTTGTGAAAAATGAAACAAAATTGTTAATGACTGGGACGTATTGGAGAATGAAAACAATTAAGAGACAATAGCAGAGACGCATTTAAAGGAACTCACATTTAAAAAGAGATACAGCATTTAAAAAATACCCACGTAGCCATACGGATTTTGAAAACAGCAGGCCATTCCCTGATTGGAGAGAATGGCATTATGAAGACATTGTGTGACCTTGCCCTGTGGGCAATGCTAGCCATTGAGATGTGTAGCCGAACACATACAGCTAAAACCAATGGCATGTTTCTCAGCCCTCTGAGCTGAAGTAAATTTGCAAGTGGATCGGACACATATGCAAGAGTGCCCTCTAGCTGGAAACTCAACATTCCTTGGATCAAGGTAACCCACTCAAAGTATATGCCAACCGATCTGGTCTACTTCCTTTCACATGACATGAATTAGGTAAGGGTCCATGATTCACCAAAGAATGATGCCCTGGACTCAAATGGTATGTAAACGTAGAGTGTTTTATTCTGTTAAAGTCTAGCATGCTGGGGGTCCAAAGTTAAAGTTTAAATAATGACAAGTTTGCAATTATTATCATCTTAGCTACAGGCCTAGGAATAGGGGAAGCTTGGAACTCTGGGGAACAATTGCAATTCTTGATTCTTTCTGGGATGTGGTTATCCTTTTAAATTTGTTTTAGCAATGACTATACAGTGTCTTCTTACTACCTGCCTTTGGATTACCAATAAAACACTGGGGCAAAAAAAAGGCCAGAGAGCTCTGAAGAGTAAGTGAACAGGAATGTGAGGTGTGTATAGAGAGTGTGTATGTGAGTGAAAGTAGAGTGCATGTGGTGTGTGTGAGGTATGTGATGCGTGTGTGTGAGTTAAAGGGGAATGCACAGCCATGTGTAGGAGTGTGAGAGTTTGAGAAAAGCTCACAGGAGAAAAGCGGAGTGTGCAGGAGAATGGAGATTGTGTGCAGCTTCAAGTTGTGAGCAATCGAGAGAAAGTAAAGAGAGAGAAGGGAGAGTAACTTTAAGTCTTGAAAAATTACATGCCAGTTTGTACCCAAAACATATTCTGTGTTTATTCATTATGTGCCTTCCAGATATCCCTGCTCCCAGCTGAAAACTCCAATCCTGTGTTGAGGCTAGACCTTGAATGACTGTGAAATCCTGAAACTGCTGTCTCCACTTTCCAAGCACCATGACTACAGGCCTGTGCCACCATGTCTAGCTGAGGTGGCTTCCACTTCATTTACTGAGTCATTAGAGACACAGCATGAGTAAGACAAGCAGTTCCACATATATATTCAGTAGTGACTTAGCACCCTGAGTCTGGGTTTCACCATCTAGAGAATAAGGACAGAGCTCTGCCCTAGTCCTTTCTCGACTTATAACAGACACTATGATAAAGCGAAACAATACTGCTCCTAAACTGAAAGACAGTGGAGTTGAAGTCAGCAGGGCTGCATTTCATGGTAGACTTCTCTTACTAGAGTTAGGACCACAGTCTGTGTCCTAGCTACCCTAACCAGAGAGACTCAACCCCTCATCCTCAATAAGCCAATGAAAAGAACTGATTTATCTAGCTGCGACACGCCCACCTATAATTCTGGTAATATGGAGGCAAGGTGGACAGAATTCTCTGATATTCTAGAACAGATAAGTGTTCCAGGCCAGCCAGAGACTCATAGTGAGAATACTCTTGAAAATGAAACAACAAAAATGAGTAAAATGAAAGGAGAAAATTACTCATGAAAATTGAAAACAGATTAAGAGATTTGTTCAGCATGACTGACTTGAAACAGAATTTTCTCCCTTTTCTAAGTCCTTAACAGAATTTTAGCTCCTTGCTCTCCTGAAAAGTATTTCATTAACAAATAAATATTTATTATGCACAGAAGTCCTTACCTAGAGGAATGAATCATTTATGAAAATGAGATTCCATGAGAAATTCAAAATCCATGGGGTCCACTATTATACTACCAAAACCAAAGGGAGAGATGGGAATTTCTCCTTTAGAATATCCAATTCCAACCATTCAGGCATTATACAGGGTTAATGCTGTAGGAACTGAGAGGCTTTGTGTTCAAATTGGAGACTGCCACATGGGATATGCAGGCTGCTATCACTGACAAATCTGTGTAGTTGCCTAGATAAAAATGAGGGGAAGAACTGGACAGGACTGAAGCATCACAGCTGAGTGGATACAGAGTGCAATAGAGGCCAGCTGGTGTTCAGGTAAACCCCGAGGACGCATTACAGGGGCCTTTTCTTCCTCTTTCTTCTACATCCAAAGCCCCATCCCACCCCCTATAGTTCATCCATACTGCATGGTTCTGCCTAAATGCCAGACTTTCACAGTTTTAGGGTGACTTCTGTTTGAGGTCCAGGCTCCCGTGAAGACAGACTTGATGTCACCTAGAGTCACCACCACTCAGAGTTACTAACAAAGTTTTGCCAGCATCTATGAACCAGAACAGAAGCCCATTCAGCAAACCAATCTTCATGCATACAAGTTCCTTTTCTCTCCTTACAGGAAGCAAAATTCACTTCAGAGGTACACCTGACATGCATTGTTGTTGGCTCCTACTGCTGCCAAATGAGTCCAGAAAACAGATTGTATTTGGAAAATTTCAATAAAATGAGGTATGCTGCTTCTTTTTGTTATTTTTCCTTGAGACTGACACTATAAATTATGACTATCCAAGAATTCACTATGTACACCACCATGGCCTAAAACTCAGAGGCTGTCCTACCACCATCCCTAATGTCCTGGGATTACAGGAACGCACCTCTAACAACAGCTGAGCTGTTTTGTCAATGACTTACCTTTGAATCAAAGAATGAATGACAAGGTAAGAATTAAAGAGTAAACCTCATAGTTTTGATGTTCAGTAACACCTACTGAAATATTATAATAATAATTTAAACTGGCAAATCATTTCATATGTTCTCAAAATTGGGGTTCTTTGTTTAGTTAATTTCCTCCTGTTAAAAATATTTCAATTGTGTTTGTGGATATACCCCTGTGTCCTGGGTGTAGGAAGCAGTGAGAAAACACCTAACAGGTGTCTTTTTCTATTTCCTTTGTGTGAATTCTAGAGATAAAACCCAAGAATGTTTTGACTACAAGTGATATCATTGTTCCTTATTTTGTTTAACATGTTTATATACCGCTGGTGTGTGACAGGCATAAGCCAGAACCTAAGTATAGAAATCAGAAAAACATTTCTAGATAATATGGGTCTATCAGTGATTGATCTCAGGTCAACAGGGTTAGAGGCAACCAGCTGGACCCATTGAGACAGTTGTCTGGCACTCATTTCTGATTCTGGGAAAAGTGTTCTGAAGAAGTGTTTCTACCTAAGAATGAAATAACTTAATCTAAAAAAGACTTAGCAATACATCATTTTTTTGCACATAAAATTTATTACCAATGTTACTATTTCTCTCCATTCTTATATGACAATATGTTTACAATCTAAAAAGAAAACAATGTTTTCTGGTGAAATGTTTCTTTCACCAAATCTTATCTGACCATCTATGAAAAGACTCAGTGTGAAACACCTTTGGTGTGCAAGGTTGGCAAAATAACACTGATCATCCTAAAAAGATTGCCAAATGTAGATCACACAGAGTTGTCTTCCCATCTCCACTTATGTTTGGGGGCCTAAAAGCCCATTATCACATCACACACAACACAAAACAAAACAAATAAATAAAATGTGTCGCATTGTTCTTACATAATTAGCATGTCTAGATAATTCTATTAGCAGGCAGTACTTCAAGAGGAAGTGCCAATGGATAACTAATGGGGATATGAAGGAGCATGAATTGTCAAATCACACATACATCTTTACATGGTATCACTTCAAGCTATATTGTGAGATATATAGTTGATGGCTGATTGTTCTACGTGATTACATTTCTAAAAACGCATGAATTTGGGTATATACATTAGATTCTTGAGGGACATGAGAACCTCCCTTGGGGGTAGAGTATGCTGAAGGCACACACCATACAGTTTCAGGGCCCAGGATTCTACCAGGAGCTGATCCTTCTTTGATCACAAAGAATTCTGTTTCAGAATCACTTGGGCCTGTCCTCCCATGAATTATCTCCCTGTCTTAAGCACTCAGCACCATTTCCTCTACTTCCTCTTGGAATCAAGGTGGATAGCTTACACGTCCATTATTCAACTTGCAGAAGGGTGAACTATCTACTTCACAGACAGAACTGTTCCAAGGAGATGACCTATTAAAGTGAGATTTAGGATATAAAATATGATTTCTGTTTCCATGAGATCGAATTGGTATCAGGGTAATATCGACGAATATATACCTGTTACCTAGATACTCCAGCAAACTCTAGGAGAAAAGAAGGAAACAGAAGAAAATCACTATGGAGCACTATTGTTAGGTAGCACATCTTCCTCAGAGGGAAGGTGAAAAATGGAAAGCTGTACTAGGTAAAATTGTCTACATGAACAGAACAGATAGCCTACAAACATACTCAAACTAAATATTCTTTGTGCTCTGATCACTGGGTCCAGGAAGAAAGAAATTAAAGACTTTCTAAAAGTCAATGAAAATGAACTCACACCAAACCCAATAAAAACAAACCAAAGAACACAAGAAGACATCATTCACCATGGTCATGCAGGCTTCCTTCCAGAGATGCAGGAATGGTCTAATATATAAAAACCCATCAATGTAATCCACCAAATAAACTGGGAGGAAAAAAAATCACATGATCATATCAGTAGAGGCTGAAAAAGTTTTGAAAAGATCAAAGCCACTTTATATCAAAACTCTTGAGGAGATCCGGGATATCGCATACATACCTAAAAATAATAAAGTCAATATGCAGCAAGCCAATAGACAACATCAAATTAAGCTCAGAGAAACTTAAAGAACTTTCACTAAAATCAGGGATAAGACAGAGATCTTGGTCTATGAAATATAGTCCTTGAGGTACTAACTAGAACAAGAAGACAACAAAGGAGAACAAAAAGAAACAAACTGGAAAGAAAGAAGTCAAGTGCCACTCCTCCCAGATGATATGATGGTATAAATATATCATTCCTAAAATTCTTCCTGAGAATTCCTACAGCTGATAGACATCTTTAATATATAATATAATATATATATAATAATATAATATAAATATATCATTCCTAAATATAAATATATCATTCATATATATATATATATATATATATATATATATATATATATCCTAATGATATATAAATATATCATTCCTAAAATTCTTCCTGAGAATTCCTACAGCTGATAAACATCTTCACCAAAGTGACTGGAAAAAAATGTCAATGAACTCAGTAGTAATAATTCATACAAACTATAAATATCCCAAGAAGAAAGTCAGGGAGATAATGCCCTTCATAATTTTGACAAATAATAAAATATATCTTGGTGTAGCATGGGCCATGTAAGTAAATGTATGGCAAGAACTTCCTATCACTGAAGGAAGAAGCTGAAGAGGAAATCAGAAGAGAGAAAGATCTCCCATGCTCATGGATAGGTAGGATTAAGACAGTGGAAATGGACATTTTACCAAAAGCATTCTAAACTTCAATGCAATTCCCATGAAAATTCTAACAAACATATTCACAAACATTGAAAGAGAAATACTCACCTTCATATAGAAAACCAGGAAATCCAGGATAATCTGAACAACTCTGAAAGAAAACCCACTGTTCCCAACCTCAGGCTGTCCTAGAGAGCAAGAGTGAGAAAACTGCATGGTGTTGGGACAGAAACAGACAAGGTGGCCAATGCACAACTATACACTCTTGCTCTTTGAAAAAGAAATCAAAACCATACAGTGAAAAAAAGATAAAATCATCTTCAACAAATATTGCTAATATAACTGGATGTCTACATGTAGAAGAATGCAAATAGATCCACATATCTGACCCTGCACTAAAACCCTACTCATGTAGGATCAAGGACCTCAACATAACAGCAGATATATTATCTCTCAGAGAAGAGAAAAGTGGTCAAGGAGACAATTTCCTGAGGAGAACAGCAATGGGTCAGGCATTAAGATAAGCAATTGATAAATGGGACCTCATGAAACTGAGAAACTTCTGGAAGGCAAAAGACACTGTCATTGGGACAAAACAGCAGCATACAGATTGGGAGAGAATCTTCACTAACCCTTCATCTGACAGGGGGTTAATATTCAGCATTTCTAAAGAGCCCAGGAGGTTAGACAGCAACAACCCAAATACCCCAATTAAAGTCTAGGGTACAGTGCTAATCAGAGAATTCTCAACAGAGGAGCTGTGAATGATCAAGGAATACTTAAATAAATTTTCAGAATCTTTACTCACTGGGGAAATTCAAACCAAAACAACTATGAGGATTAATCTTACAACCGTGGGAACTGCTAACATCAAAAACTCAAAAAATAGCACATGCTGGATAGAATGTGGAGCCAGGGAAACACTCTTCTGTTGAGACCCACGCTGCCCCACGCTTGGGGGCCAAAATGCTGAGGCCCAAGCTGCTGCTCCGATCTTCAGGTCAGGGTCTACCAAAAGAGTTCAAGAATGGAGACAAGACAGAGGTTCTGATCAAGTCTCGACTCCTTTATTGTCTCTCTATTGTCTCTTGTCTCTCCTTCATTGTCTCTTTTCTCTCTTGTCTCTCCTTTTTTCTCTCTTCATGTCTCTCTCTTCGAAGGGAAGCCCAGGGTATTTATACACTTTGTCACGTGCCTTGTAGGCACGTGCATACCACGTGCCTTGCAGGTGTAAATATGACATATACGTTACACGTGTGTAGGTGTGTATAGTGTGGATAGCAGTGCACTGTGCACCTTGCAGGTATGGACAGCACATTCGTCGTTCAGCTGTGGGCAGTAAACAGCAAAACAAGATATGTGGGATGAACAAGATGTTTATCAGAGTGTGCTTCAGCTGTTGTAGGCTGTTGAAAAACAAGTCTCATGTCAGGGTATATGGTTCAGGATGGCTGCAAAGCTGATAGCCGCTTTCTGCTACAAGTCGGCTCCCAACATTCTTCTATTGTTGGTGGGTGTGAAAACGTAAAGAACCACTTTGGAAAACATTTTGTTATTTTCTAAGAAAAGTGAGAATAGTTCTATCTCAAGACCCATCTATATCAGTCCTGGGGATATACCCCAAAAATGTTCAACTATACAACCAGGACACTTGGTCAACTATGTTAATAGTAGCTTTATTCATTATAGAGAGAAATAGAAAAAAAAAAAAAAAACCTTTCGAGTCCCTCAACCAAAGAGTGGTTAAAACATGTCACTCATTACACAAGGAACACCGAATCATTAACAACAAAGACATCATGCAGTCAAATGGATAGAATAAGAAAATCTCATCTTGAGTGGGATAAACCAAACACAAAAGTCCGTGAATGTTATGTACTGACTTATAAGTGGATATTACAAATAATGTATAGAATAACCATAGTGAAGTCCACAGACTCAAAGACTGCAAATATGTAAGAGGGCCAAGGAAGGATGGTTGGACTTTTCTCATAAGATTTCAGTGGTGGGTAGTGGAAGAAAACTGGGTGGGAGAAGAAATGGGGAAGAAAAATGTGGGTGGAGGGATAAAGGGAGAGATGGACAGAAAGCAGAGGGGATAATAGAAATCTGGGGTGTAGGGATTCAGAAGAAATCTCAAGGACCTGCAGGAAACCTGGGACAGGAGAAACCCAAAGAATGAATACTGCAAGGGTCTAGCTAAAACTCCTAGAAGTGGAAGATGTCGATCATGAATTGGCCACTTCCTGTAGCCAAGCAGGACTCCCAGTGCAGAAATAAGGACATCACATCACCAAAATTATATTCCATTTAATATCTGTCCTGTCTATAGGACAAATAGAAACAGGGGTAGTTCAGAGAAGAGAGTGGCCAAACAACTGGCCCAAACTGAGACCCATTCCATATGGGGCAAAAACCAGTCCCTCATACTATTAATAATATCATGTTACGTTTGCAAATAGGATTGCAGCACACCTCGCTTCTGAGGGGCTATGACGAAGAGTTAACAGAAATAGATGCGCAGACAAACAGCCCAGCATTAGACAAGACCTGGCGAGTTGTGTGGAAGAGATCAGGGAAGGACTGAGGTTCCCAAAGAAGACAGGGAATCCGCAGGAAGACCAACAGAATCTACTACCCTGGAATCTTGATGCCGCCCAGATACTAAACAACCAACCATCCAAAGTGAGCATGAACAAGACCTAGGCGCCTCTCATATATGTAACAGATGTGCAGCTTGGTCTTATATGGGTTCCCCAACCACTGGAGTACTGGCTTTCCCTGAATTTGCCACCTGTAGACCCCGTTCCCCTAACTGGGCTGCCATGTCTGGCCTCAGTGAGAGGATGTGTCTACTTCTGTGAAGAGGCTCACTCACATTGACGACATTTGTCGGGTTTCTCTCCTGTATGTCTTCTTTTAAGCTTCTGGAGGTTAGAGTTTAGAAAAAAGGCTTCAGCACATTCACGACATTTGTAGGGTCTCTCTCCAGTATGAATTCTTTTATGTATTTAAAGACTACTGTTTTGGTAAAAGGCTTTCTCACACTGATTACATTCGTAGGGTTTCTCCCCCATGTGAGTATTTTTATGTGTCCTGAGACTATCCTGTTTGGAAAAGGCTTTCTCACATTGATTACATTTGTAGGTTTCTCTCCTGTATGAATTCTTTTATGAATTTGGAGACTAATATGTTGGGAAAAGGCTTTATCACAGTCATTACATTTGTAGGATTTCTCTCCAGTATGAATCCTTTCATGCATGTGAAGATCCAAGGGATGTAAGAAGGCTTCATCACATTCATTATATTTGAAGGGTTTCTCTCCACTATGAATACTTTTATGACGTTTAAGATGACTGTGTTTTGCAAATCCTTTACCACGTTGATTACATTCATAGGGTTTCCGTCCAATTTCTGTGCTTTTACTTATCTGGCTACTCGTGTAAGGTGCAAAGGCTTTGACACACTGAATAACTTCATAAGGTGTCTTTTCTATATGAAAACTTTCATGTCTTTGAGCATGACTGGGAGCATGTAAAGAGAAGGCTTTACCACATTGTATACATTCAGAGGGTTTCTCTGTACTCTGACTTCTTTCATGCCTGAGAAGAAAATTGGCACACATGAAAGCTTTACCACAGTGATAAATACTTTTGTCTGTAAGAATTCATGGTACTATTTGTCTAAATATAAAGAGGAATCAGACCTTAAGATTTTATCACTTTGTTTACATTCATGCCGTTCCCTTCATTATGGGTTGGTTTTCATTTTGAAAGATACCTGAGATTCTATGAGCATTCATTATATGGCTCAGCCTTATACATTCTTTTTGAATCAAAGGTTTTTCTCACACTTGATAAAAAGTGGAAGAATTCAGAGCTTTAACACACTAACTATATTTGAACTGTTTCTATACTGTGCATCATATTATATTTGCAAAATGAATCAGGAGAAATAGTAGCATTTCTATTTTCCTAATATTCAAGAGAATTTTCTACAGAATGAGGTTGCCGTATTGCCAATGAAATTGGAAAAGCAATTAATTTTAAACTTGTATCATGTTCAAAAAGCCTATACTAAATACCATACACTATAGATAGAGTGTTTACTTTTTATCAGAGAGATACATATAAATATATATACATAGACTTTATTTCCTTAAATATCCCTTTTATATACAGTTTGTATCTGATACATTATATACTTAAGAAAGGAAGACAAACAAAAAAAAGTTTGGACACTGCATTCACAAGGTTTGATTTTTTTGTTCCTCACAGACATGTGGTATAGGGATCGCGGTTACTGCACAACATCCTTGATACATCCAAGAAGCTGCCACCTCTAGAAACTTATTCTGTCTCTATTAATAAGTGAGTAACATTAGCTTTACTATAGACTAGTTCCTTCTTAGAAGCTTGTGGACATATATTTATCTACTATTCAATGTGTCTAGCTTTTACACAATGAGCAGAAACAGACTGCCAGTTGTACAGTGTTGCTCTGATAGGGCTATGTTTCACATGGAGATATACACTAAGGCTTTGTTTCCATGCCCTCTTTCTTAAAGGAATGCCTTGCAAAAACAAATCAGATACAGGGCACTGAGGACATGGATTTGTTACAATGTAACCATCATCAATACACTTAAAGCTGTGCTCATTTATACTGTTGCTTTCCCTTAAAATTTCAGCAGATTTTAAAATTTATTCAAAGGCATATTTGTAGGAGCTTCCAAGTAAAAATTACCTTCTGAGTCTTCTAGATCTTTGACAATGTTCATCAAAATTTTGGTCCTCCCAATTAAATCCTAAAACAGAGTGACAGAACATGTATGTATGCACATTGTGTAACCTGTAAGTTACTATCTTCGGTGAACCAGTGAGTCATGCGTGACTTCTAAACCAAATCCTGCAGCCATGTCAACTGCATTACAGAAGTGCATCAAAGGAAAGAAACTGTTTTCTCCAATTTTAATCAGGAAAGGGAATTCACAGTCTTACCTATAGCACTGAGGTTGCTGTAGGTCTCCAGCATCACATCTTTGTAGAGCTTCTTCTGGGAAGGATCCAGCAAAGCCCACTCTTCCTGAGTGAAGTTCACATGCACGTCCTCATAAGTCACTGCACTCTAGAATATCCCATACACATGTACAGAAGAAAGCACAACAGAGACAACACTGGGCATGTCTTCTTCATAGACAATGTATTCCTATAATTCTGGGGCCTGCCCCTCTTATTTCCTGACACTGAAGTTCTACTGTAGCTACCAAGTCATATTACAAGGAAACTTAATAATGAGGTTCACCTCTGTCATTTCTCAGCCCTTTGAATAGGATCCAGCCTTTCTCGAGAAACGTCAATTCCAGATACAAAGAACAGACAAGGTCTACAAGATCAATAGTGCTTACTTACCACATTTCAAAGGAATTTTATCAACATTAACAATTACTGACTATAAAAATCAGTAACCAAGCTGGGTCTATTGGCTTAGGCCTTTAACAGTACAGTCAGAATACAGAGGCAGGAAGTATCACACTGAGTCGGACACCAGTGTGATGTATACAATGGGTTCTAGGACAGCCAAAGGTGTATAGTAATACCCTGTATCTCCTGCCAGAATTAACTAACCAAACTGGAAACATAGAAAGAACACATAGGGTTTTCCTTAAGTTCCAACTTTTTGTAAAGATGTTATTTATTAATTTATATATATATATAAAGTAATATATATATTATATATATATAATATATATATATAATATATATAATATATAATTATATAATATATATATAAATTAATATATATATATATATATATATATATATATATATATATATATATATATGATGAGTATACTGTAGCTGTCTTCACACATACCAGAAGAGGGCATCAGATCCCATTACAGACGGTTGTGAGCCACCATGTAGTTGCTGGGAATTGAACTCAGTACCTTTGGAAGAGCAGTCACTGCTATTAACTGCTGAACTATCTCTCCAGCACTTTACTTAAATTCTTAAGAGAGTGATACAAACAATCCAGTTGTATATTCATCTTCCAAAAACTTGAGATACACTGACTGGTTCAAACTATAACATTAATAAGACGTGACCAAAGGGAATATCTGTTTAAACAGTTACAATTGGACATAAGAAGTATTGCCACTGTTAACGTTGATGAGATTGTAAACAACACAGGGCAGGAGATAGACCTCAGCAGCAAAGTGCAGGGCATGGCTCTGATGCTGTATTGGGAAACGGCCTGTAAACTCCGAAGGTCCCTGTCTCTAATTGTTTCTTGATTGATCAATACAGCTGCGAGCAGCCAATGGATGACCGGAAGAGGCGGGACTTCCAGATTCCCTAACATGGGACAAACTAAAGAGGGATCTAATCGAACAATATTGTCTACTGAGAACAGGGTGATCTCGTCAACAGTGTTGACCCTGCCTACAGTGGTTTCTGACTGATATCATCATCCCCCTGTGGTAGGAACTGTTGGAATCTCAGGATGAGAGACATCCTCTCTCCAAAGAACATAGGCCCAGACCATTACCAGCTCTCCCAAGCACATGCCTGCTTTCAAAGAGATCGGTTTTTTTATTTTTGATAAATACCTCAAGGCCTTGGGGAAAGGGCCCAGGTCCTAGACCTCAGGCCGTAACAGGCTCGGCCAAGCATGTGGCTGAGTTTGAGATGGAACTATGTCATTCTCTGTCCTTGAAGGCCTCAGGGAAAGCCTTGCTTTGGCAGGGCAGTCCTCACCACAACAGTGTTTCTCCTTTTCAAATGGATTCACTGGCTGTGTTGCCCATGTGGCAGAACTTTGCTTTTCTGAAGAAGAAAAACGAGCCTGTATGACACAGCAGGCCTTAGTGTTGCTTGTGACCCGGCAAGGTTGTCTCTACAGTTATGTTTTGGACCTACGTTTCCTGACAATCCCACTGAACAAACAAGTGTATCCTAGCATCTTGATCTCCTGGAAGCTCCCTTACCATGCTACTACCTGTGGGTGTTTTAGAGGCAGTCCCTCCCTCAGCTGAAATCTACTCACTGTGACTCACTATCTCCCAAACCTTGGAAAATCCTTTACATCATAGATTCTACCCTTTTCATCACAGCTTGCATTTGGAGTGCTACCCAGTGCGTGATATGACATTTACAACCGCCACAAAACTAAGTCTAAATAGATCTTAAATGTCCAGGGCACAATGTCTATCTAGAAGATACCAGAAGGGAGGCCTTTAAAATATGTAATAAAATATAAATATAAAATATAAAATAAATAAAGTGTAAATATAAAATGTAAGTTAAATAAGATGTAAATGTAAAACATAAAATAAAATGTAAACATCAAATGTAATCTAAGTGTAAATAATAAGCGTGAAATCCGACCTTCAGGGATAAAATGAATGATGTATGTACACACGAGCCCTTGCTCCAAGCGGTTTGTGCAGATGCAGCTCATGATGTAATGAAGTTATTCAGATGCCCCCGCTGGGTACATCTAGAGGCTAAGACCACATGGAACCTCACAGGTGCCTGCTAGTTCCCAACTCCCCCAGGGGAGGGCGAACCACCCGGACTCCAGCTTCTCAGACCACCTCTCCTTCAGGTTAGGGGCAGTTTTCACATGCTCACCATATTGCAATTTAGTAGCTCAGCCAGTCGGAACTCCACTAAGGCATCCAGCAGCAGAGGTGAAACCACATCACAGATACCACTGAAGGCTGCAGCTCAGCAATGCAGCTCAACCTGAAGCACAGGAAAAAGAAAGAAGTACCCTCCTCTTCCGAGCAGATCACCTCCTTGGAGGTCCTGATTGGCCAGTGAATCTTGACTGACATGATTATTTCCTTAGGGTTAGAGTGTGCTGAACCTGAAGCACGACCAAAGCACCTAGAAGAACCCTCCTCTTTTTCTGATTGGAAATTGTTCTTGGAGGCCCTGATTGGCCTGGGAATCTTGAGTGACATGTGCACCCAGCTCCCTCAGGATTAGAGTGTCCTGAAGGCACAAGTAAAGGACTTTGTGGTCCAGGTTCTAATGCAGAACCTGACCCTTTTCACATCTGCAAGATTGTTGTTTCAGTATCACTTGTGCCTGTCCTCCAATAACCTTTCTGCCTTTCAGCTCTCTGCAGAAATTTCTCACTACTCCTTCTCCTGGTCCTCCTGCTGTTGCTCATTTTCCTCTTCTTCCTCCTCTTACTCCCCCCTCCTTCTCCTCTTTTTTTTCCTCCTCCTCTTCATCCTCCTCCTCCTGCTGCTCCTCCTCCTCTTTCTCCTCCTCCTCTTTCTCCTCCTCCTCTTTCTCCTCCTCCTCTTTCTCCTCCTCCTCCTCCTCCTCCTCCTGCTCCTCCTCCTCCTCCTCCTCCTCCTTTTCTTGCTTCAATCAAGGCAGATTCCTTGCACAGTCCATTATTCACCTTGGAGCAGAGTAAACTATACGTCTCACAAGCATAAGGTCTCCCAGGATATTATCAACAATTAAAGAGAAATTTTAGGACACAGGAGAGGATATCTGTTTTTCTGATTTTTACACTGATGTCAGGAAAACCAGAATTAATATTCACCTACTAGGTATTGTAATGATCTGAAAATCACTGAAGGAGGATCCTAGATTCAGACAGTGTGCAAAAACGAAAAGCCCTTATTCTGCAGAAACAGCTAGCACATGGGTCTCAACCATTCTTTGAAATGGCGATCTCAGAGAGGAGCACGCAGACCTCATCGGGAACAGGTGGAACTCTCTAGAACAATTAGGTAATCTAAAACTTCATTGGTGGGTGCCAGGGGATCGCAGGTTGTCAGGGGTCTGAATTCCTAAGTCATGAATGTTTAACTATATGATGAAATAGGGCTGCCCAACCTGGATGGCTGATTCTGAGATATTTCCCCATTTTTCTAGTTGTCCCTAAGCTATTCACTGGGGGGTGGGGGGTATTAATGATCTTTTTCAGGATTTTATGGTCTGTTGCTAGAGCTGGTGTCTTATGACTTGGTTCCTGGGGCTCATGGTTTACTCCTTAAAATAGTGCCTTATGGCCCAACAGGCTTGGAACTCCAAATGGAGACATATGAAATTTATCTTGATCTTTTCATATGATTCTTCAGACAACCCCGGGAGAAAAGCTGGAAATGGATGGACACTCCACATACTATTGCTTGTTGTCTACCTCACAGCTCCCTCCTGCTGCCTCAATGGAGAATCCTGGAACAATCCCACAAGGGACCTCATACTCTTGCTATTGATAGTTAGCTCTTCCCAGACTCCATCACTATCTAGGGTCACCCAGCTGGGCCTCAGGACAGCAGCAGCTTCCCTACTGCATGAGAAGAGATCAAGTGACTCAGACAGCACAGGCCTACCCAGCTCTGCACTTCCACAATAGGGGCAGACAGGGTCCTAGTCTGGGAATTTTGTAGTTTATGAGGAAATTTTTTCAGTCTCCCAGAGCCCGTCTGCTTCATCAATCAAGGAACAGGGTACATCGTGTACATTCTATTCTACACTTTCAGTCCATTTCAGCCACCAGTGTGGCTCATCACAGCTGGGACAACCTGCAGCTAAACATAGCTCACATTCAAACAGTAACCAGTGTTCAAGTAAAAACAGCTCTTCAATGAAAAACATCGAGATGTCTCTGGAGGGATTTGGAGGCAGAAGACAGAGGGTGGAAATGTGATAAATATAATGGAAAATATTGTTTTAAAAGTAGAAATGGGCTTGATGATTCTCTGCTCCTTTTAGGAAGGGTCTGTATTATGGCACAACAAGTATTATTTAAGCCTATACTCTCATGAGAATCATCTTAAAATCTCAAAGAACAGAACAAAACGAAACAAAATAAAAAAATGTCCTGTTAAGCAGCAGGTCTAGTAAAACTACAGTAATTTGGTGAGTTCATTTTTTAAAAGATTTCTTTATTTTATGTGGATACACTGTAGCTGTCTTCAGACACACCAGAAGAGGGCATCAGATCCCATTACAGATGGTTGTGAGCCACCGTGTGGTTGCTGAGATTTGAACTCAGGGCCTCTGGAAGAGCAGACAGAGCTCTTTACTGCTGAGTCATATCTCCATTAAAGGTGAATTAAAAGTTCACTTTTTAATCCAGATTACTGATTTTCTGTTGTTGGACCCAAAGATGGGCTTCTCAAGCCACGTATCAATCATCTAACATTGAGTACCTCACTGTTCATTGCTAATATTAAGTACTGTCGAAGCAGGGAATTTATCAACTTCTTTGGCTCTGTCCTTTTCTTCACTGTGACTACACACAGTTCCAAGTTGGTCACAGAATTCAACTCTTTTACAAGTACAGCTTCATTTGAGAGTCCAGACAAAAAGCAGAAGTTACAGAAGTTACAGGACACACACTCACTGGTCTATTTTTCCATTCAATGAAGTGTCAAAGTCAAGCCTGCCAAGTTGAAGACTTCCCCGCATGTACCAGCACAGACAGGATTGGACATTTAAGTTAATTCTAAATTACTGAGTATGATCTAGCCTGTGGTACAAGAGCTATTGCTCTAAAAAGAAATAATCAGCAGCACTTTTGAAAAATGAAAAGAAAATTTGAATGACTGGGAAGTATTGGAGAATGAAAATAATTATGAGACAATAACACAGATGCATTTAAAGGATATCAAATTTAAAAACAGAAATCAGTTATTGACTATTTCAAATGATAATCATTATTGAATCGTCCCCACATATCTGCACCAATTTTCAAAAACATCAGGCACAGAGTATGCTGTTAAGAAGATATGGTTTTACCTCACCCCTATGAGCAATGTTAGCTGCTGAGATATATAACGTATCACATGCCTCTAACATCAATGTCCTCTTTTTAACCCTCTGGGCTGAAGTAAATTTGCAAGTGCATTGGAAATGTGTGCAATATTGCCAACTAGTTGGAAATTTAATATTCATTGGATCCAAGCTAATCATCCCAATCTGTATGACTACCAGTTTAAGCTGCTTTCATTCACATGACATGAATTAATGCATGCTGGGAAATAACAGAATCACTCACCATGGCACCACCTGGCACTTCATCATAATGGTGATGGGAACCGTTGTTTGCTTGTCCCATTTCCTTCCATGAATTACACAAGAATCTGGTCCCCTACTCTGGTCTGAAGGTAGAAGCCATGCTCCATGTGCAAATCCTTTCCCTCTTACTGCAATGGAAAGTTGACTACATGGCTACAACAAGTAATTTTAAAACTGAGTGGTGGTACAGGCAGCTACATTAAGAATTTAGCTAGGTTAATCAAGAAGACAATATGTTATAACCCTCAGGAGTAACCAGTGGAATCAAGGACAGCTGAGTGTAAATGGGAGAGCTTTTATCAATAACATCTTTCTAGGCTGGATGTATAGCCGCTCTAGCATTAATATGTGTTTGATAAGGAAATCACTGCACAAAACTAAGTCATTATTTTAAAATATATCTTTCAAAAGAGTATGGATTCAGCTCAAAGAAAACCAACCAAATATGAAGCCCAGGAAGGAAGATCAAAATGTGGATGCTCAGTGCTTTGTAGAAGGGTGAACAAAATACTCACAGGAGGACATATGGAATCAAGTGTGGAGCAGAGACTGAGGAGAGGCCATCCAGAGACTGCCCCACCTGGGGATCAATCCATATACAGCCACCAAACCTGGATGCTATTGTGGATGCTCAGAAGTGCTTGGTCTTGGAAGCCTGATATGTCTGTCTCCTGAGAGGCTTCGCCAGAGCCAGAACAATACAGAGGCAGATGCTCGCAGACAACCATTGGACTGAGCATGGGGTCCTGGATGGAACAGTTGGAGAAGAGACTGAAGGAGATGAGGAGTTTTGTAACCCCTTGAGGGAGCAACAGTGTCAACTGGCCCAGACTCCCCGGATCTCCCTGGGACTGAACCTGCAACCAAAGCAAACACATGGAGGGACCCGTGGCTGCAGCTGCATATGTGACAGAGGATGGCCTTGTCGGACATCAGTGGGAGGAGAGGCCCTTGGGCCAGAGGGTCTTTGATGCCCCAGTGTAGAGGAAGGACAGGGAGGGAAGACAGGAGTGGGTGGGGGTGTGGGGGAGCACCCTTATACAGATAGGGAGAGGGGGAATTCCAAAGAGGAGACCTGAAAAGGCTGAAACATTTGAACTGTAAATAAAGAGATTTATAGCACAAATTTACATTTTAATCATGAAATCTGATCTCAAATATAGAGTTAAAAGACTTATCGATGCACAATTCTCACATGTGCAACAGACACAGAGCACATGGAGAATATATACACACTGCTCTTACATGAGCAGCTCTGCTGAGCTACTCTAACCTCAAAATAAAGCAGCTTTTCCTCCTGAGCAAGCTGGGTCAGAAGAAGGCAATAGATACTTCAATGCAGGAAAGAAAGGATTACATTTCAGTTAGCCCTGACTGCTCTGTTTCTCAGGACAGTGACCTCACTGTGGAGAATTCCAGTTTTCTGAGCTATTCTTCTGAAATGTTATTTTATATGTATTACTATTTTGCCTGCATGTGTCTGTGCACAGTACATGCTGTGACCACAAGGGGGCAGCAGATACTTCACAATTACAGTTAGCAACCAAGTAGTTTTGGGAATGGGACTCCTCGTCTACTATAGAAACGTCCAGTTTATCCCTAACTGCTAGGTCGTATTTATAGCCACATTATATATAAAATATATTTTTTGTACATGTTAAGTAAATTATATTTGCATTACTTTCACCCTTTTTAAATTTCCGTTATCCATTCCCAGATTCTTTCATATTTCTTCCTTGTTAATTTTGAAAACTATGCACAAATATATGAATAAAACCTACTGTGTGAATTTCTGTTGACTGTGTCCATGATTTCAGGGATGAGTTCTTTGCACTGGATATGCCATTAGGTAGCTCAAAACAGCCTGAGGATAACTGATTCACTTGTGGAAGAATCAGACCCTGAAGTGACCGAGGCTATCTTGGCAAAAAAGCATGAAGAATACAAAACATACTGAACTATATACCTCAGCTAACACTAACTGCTTCCACGGCTCTGAATTTCTGGAGCTGCAGAAAAGACTATGGATATTGGCCAGAGAGAATCACGGTCTGCATTGCTAACGTCTAACAGACATGATAAAGAAAAGGCAATATTGATCTTAGTTTGATAGACGGGGCGGTTTCAGGCAGCATGGCTGCATTCCATGGGAGACGTCTGTTACTAGACTCAGGACCTCAATCTGTTCAGTTCCTACATTAACCAGATAGAGTCAGCCACTCTTCCTCAATAAGCCAATTAAAAGAACTGATTTGTTTAGCTGTGACACGCTAGTAATAACCATCCCAATGATTTATTATTCCATCTAGGAAATCAGCCCCTTATCAACACTACCCTACTCAAGACCCCAGGTCGTGGGCAGAATGAGAAGGATTTGAGGGCAAAATATCACACAAAAAACCTGTAGCTTAATTTTTGATGAAGTCTGTTTTCCTCTGAAATCCAATGACATTGATTTCCTTTGTATGTATTACTCTTAACATGCCAATCTTCAGGGTTCTACGAGGACAGCTAGTTAAGATAAATATAGACTTCAATGCTTTATGCCATCTAAACATCCTATATTTTCAATATAAATGCAAATGACAACATTCCCAGTTTCTGTCCAGAAGCAAATTCATATTTTACTTAGCATTTTAATTTTGGAACTTGCATATTAGAACTGTTACGATTAAATCCTAAGACCAAGTGTCAAATAACAAACAACTTGATCTGGCTGGTTCTTACAAACCTCACTGTATTGATCTACCTGCCTGTCTCTAAACCAGTTCCAGGAAGTTTTTATCACTATTGCTCTGTACTACAGCTTGAGGTCAGGGATATTGATTCTCCCAGAAGTTCTTTTATTGTGGAGCATAGTTTTCTGCTATCCTGTGGTTTTTTTTTTTTTATTTTAAGTAAATTTGCATATTGCTCTTTCTAACTCTATGACGAATTGAGTGGGAAATCTGATGGGGACTGCATTGAATCTGGAGATTGCTTTTGGCAAGATGGTCATTTTTACTAAATAAAGTGTGCCAATCCATGATCATGGGAGATTTTTCCATCTTCTGAGATCTTTGATTTCTTTCTTCAGAGACTTGAAGTCCTTGTGATGTTTAGGTATGGACCTTGAATTCCTGATCTTTTCAAGACTTTTACCAAGAATGGAAGTTGAATTTTGTCAAATGCTTTCTCAGCATCTAATGAGATGATTATGTGTTTTTTTAACTTTGTTTATATAATGGATCAATGGAATGGAACTGAAGACCCAAAAATAGAGCCACACATCTATGGTCACTTGATCTTTGACAAAGAAGCCAAAACTACCCAGTGGAAAAAAAGACAGCATTTTCAACAAATAGTGCTGGTTCAACTGGCAGTCATCATGTAGAAGAATGCACATAGATCCATTCATATCTCTTTGTGCAAAGATCAAGAACAAGTGGGTGAAAGACTTCTACTTAAAACCAGGTATGTTGAAACTAAGAGAAGTGAAAGGGGGGAGAGTTTCGAACACATGGGCACAGGGCAAAATTTCCTGAACAGAACACTAATGACTTATGCTCTAAGACCAACAATAGACAAATGGGACCTCATAAAATTGCAAAACTTCTGTAAGGCAAAGGACACTGTCAATAGGACAAAACCGCAACTAACAGATTGGGAAAAGATCTTTACCAAACCTACATCTGATAAAGGGCCCATACTCAATATATGCAAAGAACTCAAGATAAACTCCAGAGAACAAAATAACCCTATTAAAATGGTGTACAGAGCTTTAGGATGGTGACGGTTGGAGGACAAGATATAGCTACAAGTGACTCCTGGTTTAGACAGGAGCACCAGGATTCACCACTGGAGAAAAGGGCCAATTAACATACAAAGGTAGACCTATCAGAATTATACCAGACGTTTCAACAGAGACTATGAAAGCCAGAAGAGCCTGGTCCGAGGTCATGTAGACTCTAAGAGAACACAAACCCCAGCCAAGGCTACCATACCCAGCAAAACTCTCAATCGACATAGATGGAGAAACCAAAATATTCTAGGACAAAACCAAATTCAAACAGTATCTACCTACCAATGCAGCCCTACAGGGAATCCTAGAAGAAAAATTCCAACACAAGGAAGGTACCTACACCAAACAAAACACTAGATACTAAGTATCTCACAACAAAGCCAAAAGGAGAGAAATACAAGCACATAAAGCCACCCACAAAAACAAATATAACAGTAACCAAGAGTCATCTGTCTTTAATATATCTCAATTTAAATGGACTCAACTCATGCTACCAGACTGGATTCTCAAACAAGATCCAGCATTTTGCTGCATACAAGAAGCACACCTCTATAACAAAGACAGGCGCTACCTCAGAGTAGAAGGGTGGAAAAGGGTCTTCCAAGCAAATGGTCCCAAGAAACAAGCTGGAGTTACCACCCTATTATTCTATAAAATACTTTCAACTAAAAGTTATCAAGTATCATGAGGAAGGACACTTCATATTCATCAAAGGGGAAATTTACCAAGAGAATGTCTTAATTCTGAACATCTATGTACCAAATGCAAGGGCACCCACATTCATTAAAGAAACTTTACTAAAGCTCAAAAGACATATTGAAACCCACACAATAATAGTGGGAGACTTCAACATCCCACTCTCACCAATGGACAAGTCATTGAAACAGAAACTAAACAGAGACACAGTGAAACTAATAGAGGTTATGATCCAAATGGATTTAACAGATATGTACAGAACATTTCACGCTAAAACAAAAGAATATACCTTCTTCTCAGAACATCATGGTACCTCCCTCACAGTCAATCACATAACTGGTCACAAAACAGGCCTCAACAGATATAAGAAGATTGAAATAATCCCATTCATCCTATCAGTTCACCATGGCCTAATGCTGGTCTTCAAGAACAGCAAAACAACAGAGAGCCCACATACACACGGAAACTCAACCACCCTCTACTCAATGATGACTCAATTTTATGTTTACATCTTATTTAATTTATATTTTATATTTATACTTTATTTTATATTTTGTATTTATATTTTATTTTATATTTTATGTTTACACTTTATTTTATATTTTATATTTATATTTTATTTTAGATTTTATGTTTATATCTTATTTAATTAATATTTTATATTTACATTTTATTTTATATTTTATATTTATATATTATTTTATATTTTATGTTTATATCTTATTTAATTTATGTTTTATATTTACAATTTATTTTATATTTTGTATTTATATTTTATTTTATATTTTATGTTTATATCTTATTTAATTTATATTTTATATTTACAGTTTATTTTATATTTTATATTTATATTTTATTTTATACTTTATGTTTATATCTTATTTAATTTATATTTTATATTTACATTTTATTTTATATTTATATTTTTTTATATTTTATGTTTATATCTTATTTAATTTATATTTTATATTTACACTTTCTTTTATATTTTACATTTATGTTTTATTTTATGTTTTACATTTAACATTTAAATCCTAGATTTTATTTGAAATAAACGCTTCTTCACGTCGTGCGCTCTCATGAAAAACAAAAACCACGCGTTTTACGTGTTATTAAATAATAAGCACAGTGACTGTTTTCAATCGATAAATCTCATGAGCGAATTTGACAAATTCAAGTTAAGTAACGAAGAATCGATATCAGCGGAGTCGGGGTTTCGGGCCGATCGCACGCAGTGTGAACTGATAATCGATTAAAATTAATTTCACGGCGTCTCGGTGGGCACGGATGGAAGAGAGGACGAATCGTTATTCATCGAGATGAATTTTATTTAATTTATTTATTTTATTAATTTTATTTATTTTATTGTTTTTTATTTATTTTATTTATTTTATTTTATTTATTTTATTTATTTTATTGTATTTTATTTTATTTACTTTATTTTGTTTATTTTATTCATTTTATTTTATTTATTTTATTTTATTTATTTTATTTTACTTAACATAAAAGATCGGAATCGCAGGGTGTGACAGAGTTTGTCAGTTTGTTTATTGTTTATTATTGTTTTTGTCAGTTTGTTTATTGTTTATTGTTTTTTGTTTTGTTATTTGTTTATTGTTTTTTATTTATTTTATTTATTTTATTTTATTTATTTTATTGTATTTTATTTTATTTATTTTATTTTATTTATTTTATTTTGTTTATTTTATTCATTTTATTCATTTTATTTTATTTATTTTATTTTATTTATTTTATTTTACTTAACATAAAAGATCGGAATCGCAGGGTGTGAGTTTGTCAGAAAAAAAAAAAATTGCCTGTGTCTGATGACAAACATCCGTAAAGATTAAGATTAATTATGAATGAGACGCATCAAATATAAAAAATATAACATATATAGAATATGAGATACATCGAATGTAAAATTAAAAATATAAAATATAAAAATACGAAAATAAAATGCATTGAATATAAAATTTAAAGCATAAAATACAGAGTATAAAATAAAATATAAAAGACATTGAATGTAAAATTTAAAATATAAAAAAAAAAACATGAAAAAATTAAAGAAGACAAAATGTGAAATAATACGAAATGTGAATCCCTCACTTTATTGTACTGACTGCGGCTTCTACGCTTTCAGGGTTTTCTTGATATTCGCTGTGTGTTTCTCTGATCGCTCAGAATTCTTACAGAAGCCAAAGGGTGGGGCTGAGAGGAGCTGCTTTGCATAAATTGGCATAAATTAGCATAAATTAGCACAAATTATTATGCATCAAATTATATTAAATATTTAAATTAAATTAAAATTAAAATTTAAATACAATTAAATAAAATTAAATTTTAAATGAAATTAAACTTTAAATTAAATTTTAAAATAAATTAAATCAAATTTTAAATTAAATTAAACTTTAAATTAAATTAAATTTTAAATTAAAATCAAATTTTAAATTAAATTAAACTTTAAATTAAATTAAATTTTAAATTAAATTAAATCAAATTTTAAATTAAATTAAACTTTAAATTAAATTAAATTTTAAATTAAATGAAATGAAATTTTAAATTAAATTAAATTAAACTTTAAATTAAATTAAATTAAATTTCAAATTAAATTAAGCAAGTCCGACGTTGATCTATATACAGAATCCAGATTTTATTTGACAATATCTTCCTGTCCCGTTCACCGGATACCGGATGTGGGAGATTTAATATCGGCGCTCAGTGAACGTGTGCACTTCTGCATAAACATAAGATAATCTGAATGTGACGGGGGCGGGGCTGTGCCTCACACACGCGGTTCACTTCCTCCGCCTCCTCCGCATCACGTGGTTTCCGTGCTGCTCCTCACGTTCCCGCTCGCGTCCTGGAAGGAAGAAATACTGCAAGTATGTGTTATAATATAATGACATAATAAATAGTGATAACATATAATGTATAATGATATATCATTGCCAATATTATTAATTAATATTAACTAAGTAATATTAGTATCGATATATCATTAATCTATATTATATTATTTATATTAATATATAATGATACAAAAAATAATAATAACATATAATGTATAATGATATATCATTGCCAATATTATTAATTTTAATTAATTAATATTAGTATCAATATATCATTAATCTATATTATATTATTAATATTAATATATAATGATACAAAAAATAATAATAACATATAATGTATAATGATATATCATTGCCAATATTATTAATTTTAATTAATTAATATTAGTATCAATATATCATTAATCTATATTATATTATTTATATTAATATATAATGATACAGAAAATAATAATAACATATAATGTATAATGATATATCATTGCCAATATTATTAATTTTAATTAATTAATATTAGTATCAATATATCATTAATCTATATTATATTATTTATATTAATATATAATGATACAAAAAATAATAATAACATATAATGTATAATGATATATCATTGCCAATATTATTAATTTTAATTAATTAATATTAGTATCAATATATCATTAATCTATATTATATTATTTATATTAATATATAATGATACAAAAAATAATAATAACATATAATGTATAATGATATATCATTGCCAATATTATTAATTTTAATTAATTAATATTAGTATCAATATATCATTAATCTATATTATATTATTTATATTAATATATAATGATACAAAAAATAATAATAACATATAATGTATAATGATATATCATTGCCAATATTATTAATTTTAATTAATTAATATTAGTATCAATATACCATTAATCTATATTATATTATTTATATTAATATATGATGATATATCGTATAACACGATATATAGTATATAATATGTAGTACATAATACTTAATATATACTATTTAATATTTAATATATAACATATGATAATATATAATATTATAATCTATAGTAATGTAATACTTGAATATATTATTATCACTATTATAATTAATTAAATAATATTAAATAATTAATTAATAATATATAGATATATTCTTTATATTTTATATATTATATATGTTATGTTACATATTGATATATAATTTTATATTATATATGTTTAATAATACATAATATGTATTTTATGTGACAATAATATAATATATGATATAATATATAGAACTTATACAATACTATATAATACATAATGGTATATCATATATAATAAATAATATCTAATATACATAATAATATATGATATCTAATATCTAATATATGATATATTTCAATATATAATACATATAATAAATGATATATAATGTATAATATATAATATCTGACATATAATATAACATCAATGTAATATAAAATATGTCATATATAATAATATGATATATATTATACAATATATAATAATAAGATAATAATTAAGGATACAGCTACAGTTTCTAGTGAGCGCCCATCGCTGTCACACAGAGACACGAACCCGGAAAGCTCGGCCGCCGTCACGCACCGAGGAGCCGTGAGCGTGGACGGGGCGGGGCTGCGATCGCGGACGACGTCACCTCTGCCCTTTAAATATAAAATATATATATATATATATATGTCGGTTAAAATTTAAAAATGTAAAATAAAATATAAAAAGTAAAATATAAAACATAAATATAAAATATGATATAAATGTGAAATGAAAAAATAAAATAACGATAAGTAAATATATAAAAATAAATATAAATAAAATATAAAACAGCTCGAATGTAAAAGGTAAAAAATATACAATATATTCTGACTTATTTAGGAGAAAACTAAAAAAAAACTGCGGAAGAGTTATAATGTAATTAACTAATTTTAATTTTTTAATTGATTTTCTTTAATTAATTTTTTTAATTAATTTTAATTTTTTTTTTCCCTTTTCAGCGCAGTGGCGTCGGGAACTCGGCAGCGAGGAGTCGCCCGGAGCCTCACGTGGTCTGGACCCTGAGTAGATTACGGCACGTGATGTAATCGATATGTTATTAATTAAATAAAATTAATTATTTCATTTAATTAAAATTATTTTATTTAATTAAAATTATTTTATTTAAATAAAAAATTAAAATTAATTAATAAACAAATTAACGAATAAATAATCGAATATCGATCATGTGTATTGATAACCAATGAATCATAGACGATTATTGATCAGCTGACCCGAGACCCTTCTGCCCTCTACGTCCGACGGGAAAGGGCGTGGCCTTAGTATCAATTTAATACGAAAAATATTAAATTAATTAACTTAATGAAATTAATCAAATTAATTAAAATATCAAATCTCATTTTAAGTCTAACTACCGTAATTTGCTACAGCTAGTAAATTAATTAATTAAATTAGGTTAATTGAATCAATTAAATTAATTAAAATATTGATTTACATTTTATGTGTAACTTCCATGATTTCCTGTCTTATTAAACGCGGTGATAACAAGGACGTATTTATTACGTCGGCGCTTCTGAGTTCATGCGGTGGCAATGAGATTTATCCCTGTCACAGTGATTAAATATGAAATATAAAATAAACCTATAAATAAAATAAATAAAATATGATAAAGTAAAATATAAAATATAAAATAATACGAAATAAAATATATATAAAATATAAAATATATATATATAATATAAAATAAATAAAAATATGATAAAGTAAAATATAAAATATAAAATGTGAAATATAAAATAATATGAAATAAAATATATATAAAATATATATATATAAAATATAAAATATATATATATAAAATATAAAATAAATAAAAATGTGATAAAATAAAATGTAAAATTTAAATGTAAAATTTAATTTAAAACATGAAATATAAAATATAACATAAAATATAAAATTAAATGAATAAAAACATCATAAAATAAAGTGTAAAATGTAAAATATAAAATAAAATAAAAATACAAAATAAAATATAAAATGTTAAATATAAAATATAACATAAACTATAAAATTAAATGAATAAAAACATCATAAAATAAAATGTAAAATATAAAATATGAAATAAAATAAAAATACAAAATAAAATATAAAATGTAAAATATAAAACATAACATAAAATATAAAATTGAATGAATACAAATATCATAAAATAAAGTGTAAAATGTAAAATATAAAATAAAATAAAAATACAAAATAAAATATAAAATGTTAAATATAAAATATAACATAAACTATAAAATTAAATGAATAAAAACATCATAAAATAAAATGTAAAATATAAAATATGAAATAAAATAAAAATACAAAATAAAATATAAAATGTAAAATATAAAACATAACATAAAATATAAAATTGAATGAATACAAACATCATAAAATAAAATGTAAAATGTAAAATATAATATAAAATAAAATAAAAATACAAAATAAAATATTAAATGAAAAATGTAAAATAACATATAAATGCAAAATTACAAAATATAAACATATGGAACATAAAATAAAATTGAAATAAAATATACCCAGCAACCCTCGGTAACTTTTCCTGACACCGACCGTCGCTGTTTTATTAATTGTATTAATCTCTAATTAAATGCACATTTTCGGTTTTTTAGTTTTAATTAACTTTCTCCGTCTGACTCCCGCGTTCTCAGAATATCCGCGATCAACCTCCCGATGACGATATTAATGTTTACAATATTGACAATTGATATTAACATTTTTTCCTTAATTGCCGTGTTCTTCCACGTTGTTTTCATTCTCCGGTCACTGACTCTGTTCCTCCCGGTCGCTTCCTGTTTACGCCAAGACAGCAGAGTTATTTCTTTTACACTGCGTTGCTAATCAGCCGTCGGTGCTGATCGATAATCAATACCGATCGATAACCGGTGATCAATACATCAATACTAATCAATAACTGATAATGATCAATAATTGACAAGTAAATAGTGAGCTTGTAGAAATTAAAATAAATTACATAGTTTCTTTCCTTCTTCATCATTAAATTAAATTAATTTTAAATTAAAAATAAATTGAATTAAATTAGTTTCTTTCCTTAATCATTAAATTAATTTTAATTAATTTAATTAATTTTAAATTTAAAAATTAAATTAACTTAAATACTTTCTTTCCTTCATCAGTAAATTAAATTAATTTTAAGTTAAAAAATTAAATTAGTTTCTCTCCTTCATCATTAAATTAAATTTAATTAATTAATTTTAAATTAAAAAATTAAATAGTTTCTTTCCATCATCATTAATTTGATTAATTTTAAAAATAAAAATTTAAATTAAATCAAATAGTTCTTCATCATTAAAAGATAGAATTATTTCTTCACGTATCTTTTATTTCGAGTAATGCCGACCTATGGTCACAAAAGCATTTATACATATTTATATATTTATATATATTATACACATTATATATATTTATATGTTTATATATCATGCATATATCTGAATATTCATATCACAGAGACATATTTATATATTACAGGACACGTATATGAATATTTATATCTTATACACGTATTTGAATATCTTTATTTTATACATTATATTTCTATATTGTATTTAAATATGTCTGTAACATCTATAAATATGTCTATAAAATATATAAATATGTCTGTAATATATATAAATATGTCTGTAATATATATAAATATGTCTGTAACATGTATATATATGTCTGTAAAATGTATAAATATGTCTGTAATATATATAAATATGTCTGTAATATATATAAATATGTCTGTAACATGTATAAATATGTCTGTAATATATAAAAATATGTCTGTAATATATATAAGTATGTCTGTAATATATATAAATATGTCTGTAAAATTTATAAATATGTCTGTAATATATATAAATATGTCTATAACATGTATAAATATGTCTGTAATATATAAAAAATATGTCTGTAATATATATAAATATGTCTGTAATATATATAAATATGTCTGTAACATATATAAATATGTCTATAACATGTATAAATATGTCTGTAATATATAAAAAATATGTCTGTAATATATATAAATATGTCTGTAATATATATAAATATGTCTGTAACATATATAAATATGTCTGTAACATCTATAAATATGTGTGTAATATATATAAATATGTGTGTAATATATATAAATATGTCTGTAATATATATAAATATGTCTGTAATATATATAAATATGTCTGTAACATATATAAATATGTCTATAACATGTATATAAATATGTCTGTAATATATATAAATATGTCTGTAATATATATAAATATGTCTGTAATATATATAAATATGTCTGTAATATATATAAATATGTCTGTAACATATATAAATATGTCTGTAACATATATAAATATGTCTATAACATGTATATAAATATGTCTGTAATATATATAAATATGTCTGTAATATATATAAATATGTCTGTAACATATATAAATATGTCTGTAATATATATAAATATGTCTGTAATATATATAAATATGTCTGTAATATATATAAATATGTCTGTAATATATATAAATATGTCTGTAATATATATAAATATGTCTGTAATATATATAAATATGTCTGTAATATATATATATAAATATGTCTGTAATATATATAAATATGTCTGTAATATATATAAATATATCTGTAATATATAAATATGTCTGTAATATATATAAATATGTCTATAATATATATAAATATGTGTGTAATATATATAAATATGTCTATAACATATATGTCAGGGCCTCACCCTCGTTCCTTGTGGATTTGTGTCCATGTTGTGTCGGCTGGGAAACAAATACTCGGAAAACAGTCGAGATGATGAAGCTGCGTCTTCTAATTCATCAATCGGATGCAGCAACTATAAAACATAGAATATAAAATGTAGAAATAAAATATAAAACACGTCGGATATAACTGCTAAAATATAAAATTAAAATTAAATTAAAATAGAATAAAAAATATAAAATATAAAACATGAATATAAATTATAATAAAATGTAATATAAAATATAAAATAAAACGAAATAACATATAAAATACAGTAATATAAAATTTAAAATATAAAATTTAAAAAAGGGAATTAAAATAGAAAATAGTATAAAATATAAAATAAGACATATAATATAAATGTATAAATATGAAGTAAATAATATGAAATATAAAATGAAACAAAATTTAAAATTTCAAATATATATAAAATATAAAATATAAAACATAAATATAAAATATGAAATAAAACTAAAATATAAAATAAATCAAATATGAAATATAAAATAAAAAACTAAAATAATAAATAATAGAAAATGTCAAATTAAATGCAGATATAAAATATATAATTTAAAAATAAAATATATAATAAATACAAAATGTAACTTATAAAACATAAATATAAAATATAAAATAAATATATAAATATAAATATAAAATAAATATAAATAAATATAAAAATAAAATATAAATATAAATATAAAATAAAATATAAAAAAAATAAATAATATAAAATATTAAATATAAAATAAAATATAAATATAAATATAAAATATAAATATAAATATAAATATAAATATAAAATAAAAAGTAAATAAAATATAAAACACATCAAATACAAAATATAAAATTAAAAACGAAACAAATAAAGTATAAAATATATAAATATATATAATATAAAATATGAAATTTAACATCAAAATAAAATATAAAACATAATATATAAAATATAAAATAAAATAAAATTTAAATATATAAAATGTAAAAGAAAAAACATAAACATAAAATACAATATATATATGTGAATAAATAAAACATAAAATAAAATAGAAAACATAAAATGAAATATAGAAAATAGAAAATAAAAAACTAACAGTAAAATAAAATATGAAATAATATAAAATATAACATTAAATATAAAGTACAAAATATAATGAAATATACATATGATATATTATGAATAAAATAAAAAATAAAAATTAAACAAAATATAAAATACCTAAAATTTAAAATATACAACAAAATATAAAATATGAAACATACATATAAAATATAAAATAAAACTAAAATATAAAATACATCAAATAGAATATATATAATGTGAAAAATAAAAATAAACTAAGATATAAAATTAAATATAAAATCAGAAAAAAATTATATACATAAAATATAATTAAAGTATAAAACATAAAATAAGAAAAATATAATTAAAGTATAAAACATAAAATAAGAATAAATATGAAATGAAATAAAAAATATAAACTAAAATGAAATAAATTTAAACTTCAAAATATAAAGTAAAATGTAAAATATAAAACAAAAGAATAAAACGTACTATGAATATAACGTAAAATTAAAATACAACATAAAACACATTAAATAGAAAGTATAAAACAGAAAAAGAAAAGTAAATCGAGATTTAAAATAATGTAAAATGTGAAGTCAAATATTAAATGTAAAATGAAATAAATTGTAAATATGATATAAATATAAATAAGAATATTTTAAAATTTGAAAATAGTTTAAAGAATAAATTCTAAAGATGTAAAATAAAAATGTGACCGGACTTTTAATTCTACACCTGGCTGTGTAAGGAAAATAAAATTGTTAAATATCACACGTCACGCGTCACTTCCTGTCCCCATACGTCATGACATTGATAATAATGATAATAATGATAATGATAATAATGATAATGATAATCATGCTTTGTCTCGTGTTTTATATTTTATATTTTATTTACTTTATGTTATATTTTATTTTATATTTTATATTTATTTTATATTTATTTATATTTTATATTTATTTTATATTTATATTTATATTTATATTTTATATTTATTTTATATTTATTTATATTTTATATTTATGTTATATTTATTTATATTTTATATTTATTTTATATTTATATTTATATTTTATATTTATTTTATATTTATTTATATTTTATATTTATGTTATATTTTATTTTATATTTTATATTTATTTTATATTTATTTATATTTTATATTTATTTTATATTTATATTTATATTTATATTTTATATTTATTTTATATTTATTTATATTTTATATTTATGTTATATTTATTTATATTTTATATTTATTTTATATTTATATTTATATTTTATATTTATTTTATATTTATTTATATTTTATATTTATTTTATATTTTATTTTATATTTTATATTTATTTTATATTTATTTATATTTTATATTTATTTTATATTTATATTTATATTTATATTTTATATTTATTTTATATTTATTTATATTTTATATTTATGTTATATTTATTTATATTTTATATTTATTTTATATTTATATTTATATTTTATATTTATTTTATATTTATTTATATTTTATATTTATTTTATATTTATTTATATTTTATATTTTTATTTATTTCAATCATTTGATTTATATTCACCCTTTTCTATTTTTACTTATTTCACTATTTTCTCACTCATTTTACCCTCTGTTTTTACCTCATTTAAAACTTTCATATTTTACATTATTTCGCTTTATATTTAACGTTTCACATCTCGTTTCATCTCAATTCCGTCCGCTTCGCTTCGTGTTTTACGTTTCGCATTTTCTGTCGTCGCACTTGTGTTTCCGTCCCACTGACATTTACATATTGATTAGGATCCGCCCCAGCTCACGATTGATTCGCACTGACTGCGGATCAGCACCGGTTATTAATCACCGATCATTGATTATCAATTATTGATTATCGATTATTAATTATCAATTATCGAAAACTGATTATCAATTATTGGTTATTGATTATCGATTATCGATTGGTATCGATCACTGATCAGCAATGCCTGCTGATTGTCGATCCCTGATTGTCATCAGCATTGGTTATCGATTATCGATCGGTATTGATCACTGATCAGCACTGTCTGCTGATTATCAGTCGCTGATTACCATCAGCATTGATTATCGATTATCGATCGGTATTGATCACCGATCAGCGATACCTGCTGATTATCGATCGTTGATCACCATCGTTATTGATCATTTTTAGTTCCTGACCAGCATCGACTATTCGTCATTGATTAACATTGATTACCGGTTATCGTGAGCATTGATCGTCATCCGCATCCCATCACCGTCATGCCCCTGCCGCAGCCTCCCGAGTGCTGGGAACCAAGGCCTGCGCCACGACTTACTGATCCCCTCGACGACTGATAATCGATCAGTATCGATTGGTATCCACGGGGTCGGCGGGAACCGCGGGGCATCACGGGACCGATCGCCGCCGCTCTGGTCCTGCGCGGGTCGCCGTCGCGGGCTTCTGACGTCAGTAACAGCGCGACGGGACCGGGATCCGCGGCGGCGGCGATGCCGGTGCGGCCGCTGACGGGATGCGGGGCTGGGTCGCGCTCCTGTGACGTCAGAAGCCCGCGACGGGGTCGCCGGGCGGCGCGGGGCATCACGGGAACCGCGCCGCCGCCGCTCTGCTCCTGCGCGAGCCGCCGTCGCCGGCTGTGACGTCAGAAGCCCGCGACGGGGTCGCCGGGCGGCGCGGGGCATCACGGGAACCGCGCGGCCGCCGCTCTGGTCCTGCGCAGGTCGCCGTCGCCGGCTGTGACGTCACGCGGAGCGCGACGGGGTCGGCGGGCGCCGCGGGGCGTCACGGGAACCGCGCGGGCCGCCGTCGCCGGTTCTGACGTCACGGGAGCGCGACGGGGTCGGCGGGGGCCGCGGGGCGTCACGGGAACCGCGCGGGCCGCCGTCGCCGGTTCTGACGTCACGGGAGCGCGACGGGGTGGGCGGGAGCCGCGGGGCGTCACGGGAACCGCGCGGGCCGCCGTCGCCGGTTCTGACGTCACCGGAGCGCGCCGGGGTCGCGCGCCGACGCCCCCGGTCCCTGGAAGCCGCTTCCGGCGGGAGCCGCGTCCGCTTCCGCCCCGCAGGGTCAGAGGTGAGCGCGACCGGAAGTGCCCTCAGGAAGCCGGAAGCGGCGCCGCGTGTTTGGGCGGAAACGCCGCCGCCGCTGTTCCGCAGGCGCGGCCCCGCCCTCCCGGAAGCGGAAGTGCGTCACAGAAGCCCGCGGCGGCGGCGGCGGCGGCGGGGACACAGCGCGGGGTCGGGCGGCGGCGGCGGCGGCGCGGACGGACGCGGGGGGCGGGGCTTAGCGACGGTGAGCCGAGGCCACGCCCACCCGGGCCGCGCGGATCCGGTTCCATCCGGTTCCGTCCGGGTTCGCGGCTCCCGCGGCTCCGACCTGAGGCCGCGGCGGGAACGAGGCGCCCGCGGAGACATGGCGGCGGGGGCGGGGCCAGCGGGGGGCGGGGGCGGGGCGGGGCGTTGGCGGGGGGCGGGGCCAGCGCGGGGGCGGGGCCGGCGGGAATCCCGGTCGGTTTTTACCGTTACTGAGATGCCATCGGCCTGTGGGCGGGGCTTAGCCAACGTCCTGTGACGTCAGTGTGGGAGGAGCCAGGCCGACTGAGTGACGTGGGCGGGGCCGGGCCGTGTGGGCGGAGTCAGGGCAAATCCCCCTCTATTTACAGTTACTGAGTGGGTGGGGTTTATGTGTGGGGCGGGGCTGTGACGTGAGGGTGGGAGGGGCCGGGTCGAGGGAGTGGGCGGGGCCAGGCCGCTGTGGGCGGGGTCAGAGCAAATCCCCCTCTATTTACAGTTCCTGAGTGGGTGGGGTTTATGTGTGGGGCGGGGCTGTGACGTGAGGGTGGGAGGGGCCGGGCCGAGGGAGTGGGCGGGGCCAAGCCGCTGTGGGCGGGGTCAGGGATCCCAGTCTGTATTTACAGTAACCTTTGTGCTGTATTATAGTACATATTATAATATATGCTAATCATGCAAATCAGGTCCTTTCAGCCCCTCTCCCTGTGCTGTATTATAGTATATATTATAATATATGCTAATCATGCAAATCAGGTCCTTTCAGCCCCTCTCCCTGTGCTGTGTTATAGTATATATTATAATATATGCTAATCATGCAAATCAGGTCCTTTCACCCCCTCTCCCTGTGCTGTATTATAGTATATATTATAATATATGCTAATCATGCAAATCAGGTCCTTTCAGCCCCTCTCCCTGTGCTGTATTATAGTATATATTATAATATATGCTAATCATGCAAATCAGGTCCTTTCAGCCCCTCTCCCTGTGCTGTGTTATAGTATATATTATAATATATGCTAATCATGCAAATCAGGTCCTTTCAGCCCCCTCTCCCTGTGCTGTGTTATAGTATATATTATAATATATGCTAATCATGCAAATCAGGTCCTTTCTGCCCCTCTCCCTGTGCTGTATGATAGTATATATTATAATATATGCTAATCATGCAAATCAGGTCCTTTCACCCCCTCTCCCTGTGCTGTGTTATAGTATATATTATAATATATGCTAATCATGCAAATCACGTCCTTTCAGCCCCTCTCCCTGTGCTGTATGATAGTATATATTATAATATATGCTAATCATGCAAATCACGTCCTTTCAGCCCCTCTCCCTGTGCTGTATGATAGTATATATTATAATATATGCTAATCATGCAAATCACGTCCTTTCACCCCTTTAGCCCCAGTTCCCTCTGCTGTATTATAATTTATGCTAATTCATGCAATCCAGGTGCTTTCTGCCCCCTCCTTTGGCCAGAGCTGTATTGTAATTTATGCTAATTTATGAGAAGCACTTTTTCCAGCCCCTTCTTTGTCCTGAGCTGTATTCTAATTCATGCTAATTTATTCAAATCAGGACATTTTAGCCTCACCCTCATCTCTGAGCTGCTCTGAGACTTGTGCTAATTTATGCAAATCAGACGACAGCCTGGATGCTTCTGGGCGGTGCTCAGGCTGTGGGCGTGGCCTTGGTGTGTTAATCATCGCAGCCCCGCCCACCACCTTTCCCTTCCTGTGTCCTGCTGTGGTTTTATGCTAATGAGCCGCACTGGATTATGATGAATTATGTAAATGAACGTCCCCAGCCCTCCCGTTTCCCCCAGCTGTATTCTAATCTATGTAAATTTATGCTAATGAGACCAGGCTCAGCCTCAGGCCTGCAGTGTGGGCGTGGCCTTGTCTGTAATATTAATATGCTAATGATGGCCACGCCCACAAACACATCCTTAGCCTCTCTCGTCCGTGTCATATGCAAATCCATGCTAATGACCCGCGCAGGTTGTGCAGGTGCTGAGGCTCCTCCTGCTCATGCTGATTTATGCAAATGAGCCCAGGCCAACCTACGTCACTCTATGTGCAGTGATGTCATTGTGGGCGTGGCCTGAGTGATGTGGAGGTGTGTGGGCGTGGTTTTAAGTTACTGGGTGTGGTTGCGGTGATGTCATCGTGGGCGTGGCCTGGATGGTCGGATGATGTGGGCGTGGCCTGAGAGTGACAACACTGCACTCCGACCCCCACCTCAACCCCGCCCCCGACCTGTGTCCCCGCCCCCGACCTCACACCCCAACCCGTGACATCATACTCCGCGTCCTGACGTGTAACCCCGCCCCCTGACGTCATACCCTGCTTTCTGACGTCAGACCCCGCCCCCTGACCTCAGACCCCAACCCTTGATGTCATACCCTGCTTTCTGATGTCAAACCCCGCCCCCTGACGTCATACCCCAACCCGTGACCTCAGACCCCACCCCCTGACCTCAGGCCCCAACCCCTGACCTCAGACCCCAACCCCTGACATATAACCCCGCCCCCTGACCTCATGCCCCGCCCCGTGACCTTACACCCCGACCTCTGACATCACACCTCAACCTCTGACTTCATGCCCCGCCCCCCGACGTCACACCCCGACCTCTGACCTCACCGCCCCCCTTCCCCGCCCCCGCAGGCGCCATGTCGGCGGCCACCATCGTGCACGACACGTCGGAGGCGGTGGCCCTGTGCCCGGCGCTCGGCCTGTACCTGAAGCCGATCACGCGGATGACGATCTCGGTGTCGCTGCCGCCGCTGCGGACGCCGGGGAAGTCGATCTCCAACTGGGAGGTGATGGAGCGGCTGAAGGGCATGGTGGGCGGGGCCGGGGGCGGGGCGTCGCCGCCGGGGGGCGGGGCGTCGGGGGCGGGGGCGGGGGGCGGGGCGGAGGGGGGCGGGGCCCCGGCGGCGGCCTTCTCGGCCCTGCGCATCGCCAAGAGCACCCTGGACTTCATCCGCTTCGAGGGCGAGGTCGAGAACCGGGCGCTGGTGCGGGCGGCGCTGGCCCGGCTGGACGGCAAGACCATCAAGCTCAGCGGCTTCGCCGACGCCCTGCGGGTCCGCGCCGCCGAGGCCCGCGACGGCCACGCCCACCGACGCGAGCGGGACGGCGGGGGCGACGCCCACGGGGCCGCCGGGGAGGACGCGGGCGACACCATCCACCTGGAGGGGCTGCCCTGCCGCTGGTTCGCGCCCCGCGACGCCGGCTCCGCCCCCGGGGGCGGGGCCCCGGGCCCCACTTCCGGTCCCGGGGGCGGGACTTCCTGCGCGGCGGCGGCGGCGGCGGAGCGTCCGAGCGAGGCCCTGCTGCGCCAGGCCTTCCGGGCGTTCGGCGACATCCGGCACGTGGACATCCCCATGCTCGACCCCTACCGCGGCGACGCGGGCGGGCGCGGCTTCCACACCTTCAGCTTCGGCGGGCACCTCCACTTCGAGGCCTTCGTGCAGTACCGCGAGCTCGCGGCGTCCGCCCGCGCCGTGGCCGCCCTGCGCGGCATGAAGCTCATGTTCAAGGGCGAGGACGGCAAGGCCGTGGCCTGCAACATCAAGGTGGGCGGGGGCGGGGTGGGCGGGGCCTCGGGGGCGGGGTCTGGGACGTCACGGTGAGGGGGCGGTGCCTCGGGGGCGGGTCTGTGAGGTCAAAGTGGGTGGGCGGGGCCTCATGGGGGCGGGTCTGTGACATCACGGTGAGGGGGTGGGGCCTCGGGGTGGTTGGGGTTGAGGTGGACACTCGGATGGTGACTTTTCTGGTCATGGAGGGCGGGGTCTGGGACGTCACGGTGGGTGGGCGGGGCCTCGGGGGCGGGTCTGTGAGGTCAAAGTGGGTGGGCGGGGCCTCATGGGGCGGAGCCTGGGACGTCACGGTGGGTGGGTGGGAACTCGGGGGCGGGTCTGTGACATCAGGGTGACTGGGCGGGGCCTGGGGGGCGGAGTCTGTGATGTCGGGGGGGTGGGAGACGCCTCGGGGGCGGGGTCTGGGACCTTGGGGTGGGTGAAGTTGAGGTGGAGCCTCAGATGGTGATCTTTTGGGTCGTGGAGGGCGGGGTCTCTGATGTCACAGTGGGCGGGGCCTGGGGGGCGGAGTCTGTGATGTCGGGTGGGGTGGCAGACGCCTCGGGGGCGGGGTCTGTGACGTCAGGGTGGGTGCGGTTTGGATGACGTCACTGCGAGTGACGTCGGTTGAGAGGTTTGCATGATGTCGTTCAGATGACGTCATCCAGGACGACATCATAGTGAATGAAGTCACTGTGGGCGATGTCATCGGGTCGTGGAGGGCGGGGTCTGTGACGTCACGGTGGGCGGGGCCACAGTCAGTTTTTACCACTCACGGTCGTCCCCCTGCCTCACACACTCAGATGTTATCACTCACGGTCGTCCCCCTGCGTCACACATATAGTCATCGTCACTCACGGTCGTCCCCCTGCCTCACACGCTCAGTCGTCGTCACTCACGGTCGTCCCCCTGCCTCACACGCTCAGTCGTCGTCACTCACGGTCGTCCCCCTGCGCCGCCCCCAGGTCTCGTTCGACGCCACGAAGCACCTGAGCGAGGCCTCGATCCGGCGCCGGCAGCTGGAGCGGCAGAAGCTGCAGGAGCTCGAGCTGCAGCGCGAGGAGCAGAAGCGGCGCGAGAAGGAGGCGGAGGAGCGGGCGCGGGCGGAGGAGCGGTGAGGGCGGGGCAGGGGCGGGGGCGGGGTCGGAGGAGTGGTGAGGGCGGGGGCGGGGCACGGGGCGGAGTCACGGCTGGGCGCGGTCGTAGGACCAGTGAGGGCAGGGCCGGGCCAGGGGCGGGGTCACGGCTGGGGGCGGGGTCACAGTGGGGGCGGGGTCATGGCTGGGGGCGGAGTCACCACAAAGGTCATGTGTGGTCACAGTGGGGGCGGGGTCACAGTGGGGGCGGGGTCATGGCTGGGGGCGGAGTCACCACAAAGGTCATGTGGGGTCACAGTGGGGGCGGGGTCACAGTGGGGGCGGGGTCATGGCTGGGGGCGGGGTCACAGCTGGGGGCGGGGTCACAGTGGGGGCGGAGTCATCACAAAGGTCATGTGGGGTCACAGCGGGGGCGGAGTCGGCACGGTGGGGGGCGGGAGGTGCGAGAACTCACTCGGGATGACGTTGTCTGGGAGATGACATCACCGGCGATGACGTCACCGGCGATGACGTCACCTTACACGATGTCGCGTGAGAAGACGGTTTTCTGACGCCGTCGCTTTAAATGTCGTGACGACGTCGTCGGCGCGATGTCGCTCGGATGAGGTCGTGCGGACGACGTCACCCGGATGATGTCGCTCGGGAAGCTGTCGGTGACGACGTCACCTGGACGACGGTGATGTCACCCGGGACGACGTCGCTCGGGATGACGTCATAGCGAACGACGTCGCTGGGGACGTTTGGATGACGTCGTTCGGATGACGTCGTTCGGGACGACGTCATAGTGAATGATGTCGCTGTGGGTGATGATGTCGCTGTGAATGACGTCATCCTCCGTGACGTCGTCCCGATGAGGTCGCTCTCTACGATGTCGTCCTGATGACGTCACTCTGGATGACGTCACCGTCTTACGTCACACACGATTACATCACCCGGTGACGTCGTCCTGATGACATCACTGGGTGACGTCACTGTGTGAGCTGGAAACAGGAAGTGAATGAAATACACGGGGAGTGGGTGTGAACTGGACAGGAAGTGGGCGTTTCCAGGGCCCCAGACAGGAAGTGGGTGTGAACTGGACAGGAAGTGGGTGTGAAGCGGACAGGAAGTGGGCGTTTCCAGGGCCCCAGACAGGAAGTGAACCCCGAGTGCGACCCCCGACCCCGACCTCACCGCGGCCCCGCCCCCACAGGAAGCAGCGCGAGGCGGAGGAGCAGGAACGCGCCCGTCGCCGGGAGGAGCGGCTGCGCCGCCGCGAGCAGAGGCGGAGCCGACGCCGCGAGGAGAAGCAGAGGGCGGAGCAGAGGGCGGAGCAGAGGGCGGAGCAGCGGCGGCGCCGGGCGGAGCGGGCGCGGGGGGAGCAGCGCAGACTCGCACTCGCCCAGCGCCACCTGCAGTCGCTGCGGCTCGTGGGGGCCCTGCTGGGCCGCGCGGAGGTGGGCGGGGCCGGGGGCGGGGCCAGGGGCGGGGCCAGGGTGGGCGGGGCTGAGGGTCACAGGAAGTGGGTGTGAGTCAGGGACCGAGGACAGGAAGTTAGTGTGAAGCGAACAGGAAGTGGGTGTGGCCTGCAACCCGACAGGAAGTGGGCTTGAAGTAGACAGGAAGTGGGTGTGTCTCAGCAGTTACACACAGGAAGTGGCTCTAAAACAGACAGGAAGTGAACGTGAAGCGCAGGAAGTGGGCGTGTCTCTTGACCCGAACAGGAAGTTGTCATTTCCTGTGCTCCAGACAGGAAGTGGCTGTGTCTAACCCACAGACAGGAAGTAGATGTAAAGCACAGGAAGTGGGCGTGTCCTTCATCACAGGTGGTCATTTCCTGTGCTCCAGACAGGAAGTGGGCGTGTCTAACCCACTGAGAACAGGAAGTAGGTCCAAAGCACACAGGAAGTGACCTTGAAATACAGGAAGTGGGTCTCAGGTTGGAGACAGGAAGTGGTCATTTCTCTCGCACCCCAGACAGGAAGTGAGTGTCAGATACACAGGAAATGGCCACAAAGCAGACAGGAAATGGTCTCATTATCCCGCCCCACACAGGAAGTGGGCGGGTCTAACCCATTAGAAACAGGAAACTGGCCCAACGCCCACAGGAAGTGAGCCTGAACCAGACAGGAAGTGGGTACAAAACAGGAAGTCAGTCTATGCATTGTCCCAGACAGGAAGTTGGCCTGAGATAGACAGGAAGTAGCCTTGGAACAGACAGGAAGTGAGGTTGAGATAAACAGGAAGTGGGCCTGAGACAGGAAGTGAGCCTGAAGCAGACAGGAAGTGGGCCTGAGATAGACAGGAAGTGGGGTTAAGACAGACAGGAAGTGGGCTTCAGACAGGAAGTGGGGTTGAGACAGACAGGAAGTGGGCCTGAGACAGGAAGTGGGCCGACCGTGACCCCGCCCCCGCCCCCAGGCCGCCCGCCGCCGCGAGCGCGCGCAGAGCGAGGAGCGACGGCGCCGCGCGTGGGAGGCCGAGCGCCGGCGGCTGCAGGAGGCGGAGCTTCGCCGCGTGGAGGAGGAGAAGCGCCGGGCGCTGGGGCTGCAGCGTCGGGAGCGCGAGCTCCGCCAGCGCCTGGTGTCGCTGCTGCTCGCCCGCCGGCCCGGCCCCGCCCCCGACGACGACCCGCTGCGGCCCGTGCTCGACGCGCTCAGGGGCGTGGCCCGGGGGCGCCCGGGCGGGGGCGGCGACTCCGCGGAGGCAGGAAGTGATGTCACGCCCGCCGGGGGCGGCTCGGGCGCGGCAGGAAGTGACGTCGGCGCGACAGGAAGCGACGCGGGCGGGACAGGAAGTGACCCGGGACCCCCCGGGAAGCCGCCCGGCGCGACAGGAAGTGACGTCGTGGGGACAGGAAGCGGCCCGGGGGCGGGGAAGGAGCGCGCGGGCCCCGCCCAGGTCCTCGCCTGCATCACCGACAACGCCCCGCCCAAGGCCACGCCCACCTCGCACGGCGGGGGCGGCGACGCGCGGCCGCGCTCCGAGCGCGACAAGTGCAACCGGGAGCCGGGCTCGGGGGCGGAGCCTGAGCGCGAGGAGCCCCGCCCACCCCGCGAGCGCGAACGGCGCCGCCCCGACCGCGAGGACCGGAAGCGCGGGCGGCGTCACCGCGAGGGCCGGGATCGGTCACGCTCGCCCCGGCACCGCCCGGCCTGGGACCGGTAAAATGGCCGCCGGGGGCGGGGCCGCGGCCTGGGACACGCCCACCCCGGACACTGAGAGACAGGAAGTGACGCGCAGGAAGTCCCGCCTCCTGGTTGCTGGGACTCGGGGACTTGAGGGCGGCCATCTTGGGTAGTGGGGTCGGGGTTGGGGGGGTTGGGGGCGGGGCCTGCGATGACACGTGCGCTGGGGGCGGAGCCACGTGGAATAAAACCTGTGATTTGGAAACCGAGTCGGCCATGTTGTGGGGGCGGGACAGGAAATGACCTCAGTGGGCGGGGCTTCCTGTGACCCGGGCGGCTCAGCTCAGTGACATCACTGGGGGCCGGGGCTGCCGGGTCCCTGACACAGGAAGTGATGTCACCATCTCCACATAGAACAGGAAGTGGGTCCCTGGGAGGAAGTGACATCATCACAATATCAGACACAGGAAGTGAGGTCGCCCTCGGGTGGAAAGAGGAAGTGACGTCAGCCCCTTGGTGGACAGGAAGTGAGGTCGCCCTGAGCTCAGAAACAACAGGTGACGTCATCAGTTAATGACAGGAAGTGACGTCACCCGAGTCAGGACAGGAAGTGATGTCGTCACTTGGAGGGGACAGTGAGGTCGCTGAGTTCACACACAGGAAGTGAGGTCGCCCCGAGGGCGGGGACAGGAAGTGACGTCACCCGAGGGCAGACACAGGAAGTGACGTCACCCGAGGGCAGACACAGGAAGTGACGTCACCCCCGAGGGCGGGGCCGCGGCCGCCCTGATCCGGATCAGCCCAGGGCGACGTCACCGGCTCAGCCCGGATTTGCCCGGCTGCAGCGGACAAGATGGCCGACCGGGGCTTCGGGGTCGTCATGGAGCTGGCGCAGGGGTTCATGGCCTCGCAGGTGACGCTCGCGGTCGTCCCCCTGCCTCAGATTCACACTCACTGTCATCCCCCTGCCTCAGATTCACACTCACTGTCGTCCCCCTGCCTCAGATTCACACTCACTGTCATCCCCCTGCCTCAGATTCACACTCACTGTTGTCCCCCTGCCTCAGATTCACACTCACTGTCATCCCCCTGCCTCATATTCACTGTCATCCCCCTGCCTCAGACTCACCGTCATCCCCCTGCCTCACACAGTCCCTTGGCCCCGCCCCTGACCCCGGCCCCGCCCCCAGGTTCTGTTCGCGGCCCTGGAGTTGGGCGTCTTCGACGCCGCTGCCCGGGGTCCGACCGACGCCGACGCCGTCGCCCGCGAGTCGGGTCTGAGCCCCCGGGGGACGCGGCTGCTGATGGACGCGTGCGCGCGGCTCGGGCTGCTGAGGGCGGGGCCGGACGGTGAGGGCGGGGCCGGGGGCGGGGCCGGGGCGTGTGAGGCAGGGGGACGACTGTGAGTGTGAGGCAGGGGAATGGCTGTGAGTGTCTTTGTGAGGCAGGGGGACGACTGTGAGTGAGTTTGTGAGGCAGAGGGACGACTGTGAGTGAGTTTGTGAGGCAGGGGGATGACTGCTACTGATGGGGACTGAGCGTCTGAGGCAGGAGGACGACCGTGAGTGTCCTTGACTGAGGAACTGAGAGGCAGGGGGATGACCGCGAGTGAAAACAAGCTAAGAAGACACACGGGGAAAGCTACCGCAGGGGGATGACCACCACCGAGGCCTGAAAACAACAGTCATGATGGTGGAAAAAACAGAGAGAGCTACGGCAGGGGGACGACGGTGAGTGAGGATGACTGGCTGAGGCTGGGGGACGACCACGAGTGAGTCCAAGTAACAGAGTGAGCGTGTGAGGCAGGGGGATGAGCTTGAGTGACAACGACGGAGGGTCTGAGGCAGGGGGACGACTGAGTATAAGTGACTGAACAGCATGAGGCAGGGGGACAACTGTGAATATAAATGACTGAGTGTCTGAGGCAGGGGGACGACTGTGAGTGACAACAACTGAGCATGTGAGGCAGGGGGATGACTGAGTATCAATGAGTCAGCAGCGTCTGAGGCAGGGGGACGACCGCGACTCAGTGTCTGAGGCAGGGGGATGACCGCGAGTGACAACTGTGAGTGTGTGAGGCAGGGGGACGACTTGTGTCTGTGGCTGAGGCAGGAGGACGACCGCAGGCATCGGTGACTGACAGCATGAGGCAGGGGGATGACTGTGAATACAAACGACTGAGCAGCGTCTGAGGCAGGAGGACAACCATGAGTGACAACAACTGAGTGTGTGAGGCAGGGGGACGACCACGAGTAACTGAGGCTGAGGAATGACTGAGCAGCGTCTGAGGCAGGGGGTTGACTGTGAGTGATGACTGTGAGCGTCTGAGGCAGGAGGACAACCATAAGTGACAACAACTGAGGGTCTGAGGCAGGGGGACGACCGCGACTCAGTGTCTGACACAGGGGGATGATTGCAAGTGACAACTGAGGGTCTGAGGCAGGGGGACGACTTGTGTCTGTGGCTGAGGCAGGAGGATGACCGCAGGCATTGGTGACTGACAGCATGAGGCAGGGGGATGACTGTGAGTGTCTGAGGCAGGGGGACGACCATGAGTGACAACAACTGAGGGTCTGAGGCAGGGGGACGACCACGAGTGACAACTGAGTGTGTGAGGCAGGGGATTGACCACGAGTAACTGAGGCTGAGGGACGACTGAGCAGCGTCTGAGGCAGGGGGTTGACTGTGAGTGATGACTGTGAGCGTGTGAGGCAGGGGGACGACCGCGAGTGGCCGCCCAGGCCCCGCCCTCCCGCCCGCCCGTCACCCCGGCCCCGCCCCGCAGGCTCCTTCACCAACACCGCGCTGTCGTCCGCCTTCCTGGTGAGCGGCAGCCCCCTGTCTCAGCGCTGCACGCTGCTCTACCTCGCGGGCACCACCTACCGCTGCTGGGGGCACCTGGCCGACGGCGTCAGGTGGGCGGGGCCGGGGCGGGGCCGGGGGCGGGGTCACACCCGGGGTCGTCCCCCTGCCTCAGACTCGGCCATCCGCACTCACATTCATCCCCCTGCCTCAGACTCATCCACAATCACAGTCGTCCCCCTGCGTCAGACTCGGCCATCCGCACTCACAGTCGTCCCCCTGCCTCAGACTCATCCACACTCACTGTCATCCCCCTGCCTCAGACTCACTCATCTGCACTCACAGTCATCCCCCTGCCTCAGACTCATCCACAATCACAGTCGTCCCCCTGCCTCAGACTCATTCACACTCAGACTCATCCACAATCACAGTCATCCTTCTGCCTCAGACTCATCCACACTCACAGTCATCCCCCTGCCTCAGACTCACTCATCCACACTCACAGTCGTCCCCCTGCCTCACACACACAGGTTTGAGCTCGGGGTTGGGGGTTGGAATCGGGGTCACGGGGTCAGGGTCACGTGACCGGGCCCCGCCCACACAGGGAGGGGCGGAGCCAGTACGCGAGGGCCGTGGGCGTGGCCGCCGAGGACGACCCGTTCGCCGCCATCTACAGGTGAGGGGTGGGTGGGACCGGGAGGCCCCGCCCCGTGATGTCATCGGCCCCGCCCCGTGACGTCATCGGCCCCGCCCCCAGGACCGAGGCCGAGCGCTCGCTGTTCACGCGGGGCCTGCAGGAGACGTGGAGCCTGTGCGGGGGGCGTGTCCTCACGACCTTCGACCTCGCGGCCTTCGGGGTCATCTGCGACGTGGGCGGTGAGCGGGACAGGAAGTGACGTCACGGGGGCGGGAAGTGAAGTCACAGGGACAGGAAGTGGCCCCGGGGTGCAGGAAGTGACCTCACAGAGGGCACAGGAAGTGACCCGGGCACAGGAAGTGACCTCACAGGCCGTGACCCGCAGGCGGGGCCGGGGCGCTGGCGCAGGAGGCCGCCCGTCTCTACCCCGGCAGCGCCGTCTCCGTCTTCGACCTCCCGGACGTCGTCGCGGCCGCGCAGGAGGAGGGGGCGGGGCCGGGCGTCAGCTTCCTGGGAGGTGAGCGGGGGCGGGGCCGGTGACGTCATCGTGGGCGGGGCCGTGATGTCATCGCGGGCGGGGCTTCACAGCCTGTGATGTCACCGCATATGCTAATTTATGTTAATTTATGTTAATCACAAGTGGCCTTGTCGACCATTCGTCCTCCCTCATTAATATGCTAATTTATTTAAAAAGCCCGCAGACCATTGTTGCTGCTGTTTCCGGGTCTGGGTGATAATTTATGCTAATTTATGCTAATGAGCGGCCGATGGTTGTCTGGCAAGCCCCGCCCACGCGGGTTTATGCAAATGTTCTCGAGCTCATTTATGCAAAACAGAAACCAGTCATGACAGTTGTCAGACTCTATGCTAATCTGTGCTGCTGTATGTTAATGAGGGCTCAGCCGGCCACACCCACAATCATGACATGGTCATCAACATGCTAATTTATGCAAAAAACCCGACAGAGCCACTTTGATCTGGTTTCTTCGCCTCAGTTATGATTTATGCTAATTTATGCTAATGAAGGATGTCCATGGCGATGTGCAGGCCGCGCCCTCATTAATATGCTAATTTATGCAAAGAAACCGTAAAGCCTCCTGAAATCCTTGAGGAAGTCGCTGCAAATCCAAGGTCCATGGCTTAGTTTATGGTAATTTATGCAGCTTTATGATAATGAGCTAATGAGCCCGGCTCCTGGCGGGCCCCGCCCATCGTTTATGAAGATTTTACCTCATGAATATGCTAAAACATGGAAAGAAAAGTGAGCAGCTCAGGATTTCCCAGCAGCTTCATACTTTATGCTAATCTGAGAATAAAATTCATAATTTATGGTAATGAGCTGCTTCATCTACATACGTGCCCCTTAAATATGCTAATTTATGCCAAAGAGGAGTTAGAATTTCCTGGGCTGCACTGTAACCCGTGCTAGTCGTAATGAAATCTATGCTCATTTATGCTAATGAGCCAAATGCAGCCTAGACCTGCTCATTAGCTATGCTAATTTATGGAAAACCTCCAACATCACTGAGTCTGCAGTGATGATTTGCATAAATCTGCATCACCTCACACCCCGTGATCTATGCTGATCTATCTGACCTAAGCTGATGCCTCCTAATTTATGCTAATTAATGCTAATTTATGGTGATTTATGCTAATTTATGGTGATTTGTGCTAATTTATGCTGATTCATGCGCAGGCGACTTCTTCCGGTCCCGCCTCCCCCGCGCCGACCTCTTCGTCCTCGCCCGCGTCCTGCACGACTGGGGCGACGCCGACTGCGTGCGGCTCCTGCGGCGTCTGCGACGGGCGCTGCGGCCAGGTGTGGGCGGGGCCTCGGGGGTCAGATGGGGTCACTGAGGTCACACAGGGGTCACGGGGGTCGGGTGGGGTCACACAGGGTCGCGGGCACTTCATGGGTCGCGAGGTCACGATGGGGTCGCCAGGGGTCGGGTGGGCTCAGCTCCGGGGTCAAAGGTCAGGCAGGGGTCAGGGGTCACGCGGGGGTCTCTGGGGTCGCGCGGGGGTCACAGGTCCCCCCCCCCGCAGGCGGGGCGGTGCTGCTGGTGGAGGCGGTGCTGACCCCGGGGGGGGCGGGGCCTCTGCGGACGCTGCTGCTGTCGCTGACGATGCTGCTGCAGACGCGCGGCCGCGAGCGCACGGGGGCCGAGTACCGCGACATGGCCGCCCGGGCCGGACTCGACCGGTTCCGCCTGCGGCGCCCGGGGGGGCCCTACGACGCCATGATGGTCCGCAGGTGAGGCGGGGGGCGGGGACAGGAAGTGATGTCAGCCAGACAGGAAGTGACCCCGGGGGCGGGAAGTGAGGGGGCGGTGACGTCACCGGGGCTGGAGGTGGTGTTTGTGGACAGGAAGTGACGTCACAGGGACAGGAAGTGACGTCACAGGGACAGGAAACAGCCCCAGGACACAGGAAGTGATGTCATAGCCTGAGAGTGACACGCACAGGCAGGAAATGACATCGTGGACACAGAGCTTGGGTACAGGAAGTGACATCATGGTCCCGCCCCACACAGGAAGTGACGTCGCACACCCAGCCTCAGCGTGGATGGGCCAGGAAGCAACCTCACAACGCACAGGAAGTGACGTCATCGCCGGCCCCGCCCCCAGCGCGGAATCAATAAACGTCTGGAATCGACCGAGTGTCCGTCAATCACGAGGCCCCGCCCACCGCGGCTCAGACAGGAAGTGCGGGGTCACAACCGGGAGATTGGGAGGGCGGAGCCTCTGACACTCAGGGAAACCGGAAGAGCCCGCCCACAGGCACAGGAAGTGAGGTCAGGGACCCGGAAACAGCGGGGGAGGGAACAGGAAGTGACGTCATTGCTACAGGAAGTGACACCTGAGGCTCAGGGAGGAAAACGGAGGAAACAGGAAGTGATGCGTCGCACTCAGTGACCCCACACAAAGGGACAGGAAGTGATGTCACGGTGGCCAGGAAGTGACCTCAGAGCCTGGGGTGGGGACAGCTCAGAACAGGAAGTGACGTCATCACACAAAAGCAGCTCCTTGCAAACAGGAAGTGACATCATGACCACTTAAAAGGCAACAGGAAGTGACATCACATTTCCCACACCCCGGGCCCCGCCCCCAGCGACACCACTCAGACCCACACGCTGAGGCAGGGGGATGGACGCGTTTATTCCTCGCGGCCCCGCCCACCGGGTGACGTCACGCAGACGCCGAGGCCCCGGCGCCGAGGCAGGGGGATGGCCGTGCTGACCCCGCCCCGGGTCACAGCCCCGCGGTCTCGTCGGCGACGCCCGTCAGCCTGCAGGCCTCGGCCCACAGGCGCCGCTGCAGCTCCGGGTCCCGCGCGGCCGCCGCAGGCTCCGCCTCCGCCTCGTTGTACAGGTAGCGACCTCCGACCCCTTCCAGCTCCGGCGCCGCCGCCGCGTAGACCGGGGTCCAGGAGCCCTCGTCCGGGGTCTGCGGGGTCGGGGGTCACATGAAGGTCACATGGGGTCACATGAAGGTCACATGGGGGGTCAAAGAGGAGAAACCGAGATTTGGGGTCAGAGACGGGTGAAGTGAGGTCACAGGTGTCACTTGGGGTCGTGGGGGTCATATGATGTCATCGGGGTCACAGGGGTCACACAAAATCATAGGGTTCATTTGGGGTCATGAGGGGTCACTGGGGTCATCAGACGTCACATGGGGTCACCCAGGGTCAGGGGGTTGAGAGGGGGCCACTCAGGGTGACCCCGGTCCACGAGGTCATGGTGGGGTCAAAAGGTCACGAGGGTCACACACCGGATCCGGGGTCACCACGGGGTCACCCGGGGGTCGCGGGGTCGGGGCCGCCCACCTTGAACAGCAGCCACCCGAGGCCGCGCTGCACGGCCCGGGCGCCGACCCACAGGTGGCGGTAGAGGGCGGTGTCGACGACCCCGGGGTCGGCCATGTTGGCGGTGACGCGGTCGCCCCGGGCGTCCAGGAGCCGCTGCAGCCGCAGCGAGAACAGCGCGAGCGCGAGTTTGCTGCCCGCGTAGGCCGCGTGCGCGGAGTAGGCGGAGCTGGGGGCCGGAGGGGGCGGGGCCGCGTCAGCCGTGGGCCCGGAAGGGGGCGTCGCGGGGCCGCGTCAGCCAACTCCGCCCACCTGTCAATCACTCCCTGAAGCCCCGCCCACCTGTCAGTGATGGCGTCATTGGCCCCGCCCACCTGTCCGTCACCCTGATGATGTCATTGACCTCAACAGCCACAGTGGCATCACCGGCCCCGCCCACCTGCCAATCACTGCCCGGGCGGTGACATCATGAGATGACATCATTGACTCCGCCCACCTGTCAGTCATTCCCCAATGACATCATCGCCCGGCGTCGCAGCCCCGCCCACCCGATGACAGTCGCTGGTGACGTCATCGCTCCCCGGGCGTCCCCAGGAAGTGATGTCACCGGCCCCGCCCACCGCCCTCCCCCGGCCCCGCCCCCGCTCACCGCCCGTGCAGGTCGGCCATGTCGATCTCGCCCACGCGGTGGGTGGCGGAGCCCACGGTGACGACGCGCGAGCTCCGCCCCCCGGCCCCGCCCACGCGCAGCGACGGCAGCAGCAGCAGCGTCAGCAGGAAGTGGCCCAGGAAGTTCACGCCCACGTGGCGCTCGAAGCCGTCGTCGGTCTCACCCCGCGGCTCCATCATGATGCCGGCTGGGGGCGGGGTCAGGGGTGAGGGGCGGGGTCAGCGGTGAGGGGCGGGGTCAGGGGTGAGGGGCGGGGTCAGGGGAAGCCCCACCCACCACACGGGAAGCCACCGGAGGCCCCGCCCACCCGCCTAACATCAGCCCTCAAGGCCCTGCCTGACTTTCAGTCCCTCATTTGCATATTCATGAGAATCAGCCACAGATCTGCATATTCATAAGGACCACAGGGGACCTGATAGCGGCTCATTTGCATATGCAAATGTCACATACTTATGGGAGGGGCCTGCGTACAGCCTGTTTTTCCTGCAGATTTGCATATGCTAATGACCCTGTAAATATTCATGCAGTAGCCTCTCCCTGGATTCTGGTTCTTACTCATTTGCATATTCAGTACAGTTCATGTGTATTCATGAGACACAATGCGGCCAACGGGCAGCTGGACGCCCTCATTTGCATATGCAGATTATATTTGTGGCTTCTCATGAATATTCACAGGCTGATTTGCATATGCAGATGAGCCAGAGAGTTCACTGTGGGAGGTGCCTGTTCCCAGCATCTCATATTCATGACACATTTTGCATATGCAAATCTCCAGGCGCAGCCTCAGAGCTGCAGCTCCTCCTCCTGCCTGTGTGATTTGCATATGCAGACGGGCAGGAGCTCATTTGCATGTGTGACTCCCCATCTCCTGAATACACATGAGGTGATCTGCATATGCAAATCAGGCAGATGCCAAACCCCACACACGCAGTCACCAGGCCGCTCATGAATATTAACGAGCTGATTTGCATACCCGCAGACCCACCGCTGTCCATGTCCCCGTGGGTGTTGCCCCGCAAGCCCCGCCCCCGGCCCCGCCCTCACCGTTGTTGACGAGCAGGTGCAGCGGCCGCCCCGAGGCCCGGAACTCGCGCACGAAGCGGCGGACGGACGCCAGCGACGCCAGGTCCAGGAACAGGAAGTCGGCTGCGGGGGCGGGGCCGGGGTGACGTCACTTCCTGTCGGGCCCAGGCCCCGCCCTCAACCTCCCCGACCCTGCAGGCCCCGCCCTCAACCTCCCGGGTTCCACCCCCAGCCCAGGCCCCGCCCCCAGCCCAGGCCCCGCCCCCAGCCCAGGCCCCGCCCCCAGCCCAGGCCCAGCCCCCAGCCCAGGCCCCGCCCCCAGCCCAGGCCCCGCCCCTCACCGCTGTCGCTCCCCGACTCCGCCCGGATGCTGCTCACGGCCTCGCGTCCCTTTCGCTCGTCGTTTCCGGCTGTTGGGGGGGGAACAAGATGGCCGCTGGCCGACCCCGGGCTGGACCCGCCCCCTCCGCCGCCCGGCCCCGCCCACCCCGCCCCCCGTTAGCCCAGGCTGGACCCCGCGCACCCACGACCACGCGCATCCCGAGCCGCGCCAGACGCCGCGCGGTGCTGAGCCCGATGCCCTCGGCGCCTCCGGTGACGACGGCCACGCGGCCCGGCTGGGGCGGCAGCTCTGCGGGGGCGGGGCGGGGGCGGGGTCAGGGCGGGGCCTCCCGACCGTCAGTCTGCAGCCGGGCCCCGCCCACGTCCGGCTCCCACCCTCCCACCCACCGGAAACCGCGAGTGCTCACGGGGCAGGGCTCATTAATATTCATGAGGTCTGATGTGCAAATGTGGATGGGGGTCTGCGGCTGGGGGATGACCGGGAGTGAAAAGGTCATGTAAGGGAAACGGTGGTGGATGAGAGAGTGGAAACGGCTACGGCAGGGGGATGACCGGGAGTAATAAAGAAAAAAAAATAAATAATAATATTAATTTTTTTTAAAAAGTCGAAAAAAACTACGTCAGGGGGATGACCTGCAGTGAAGATTTAAAAAAATAATAATAATAACGATTAAAAAAAAAATTACAAGGAGCTACAGCAGGGGAGTGACCGGCACTGAGACATTAAAAAAATAAAATAATCATGAATAAAAAAAAAAAAAAAAAATGGAAAAAATGGAAAAAGCTGCAGCAGGGGGATGACTGTGAGTGACCCTGTAAAAAACATAATAACAAGAAAAATAAAAAAATAAAAAGAAAAAAAATTAAAAAAGGCTACGGCAGGGGGATGACGGCCACTGAGACGGTAAAATAATAATAATAAATAATAACATAATATTAATAATATTACAATAAGACACTGGAAACAGCTACTGCAGGGGGATGACCTCGAGCAGGGGAGTGACCCCAACTGAGACTTTAAAAAATGATGAAAATAATAATAATAATAATGATGATAAAAGTGCCTGCAGCAGGGGGATGACTGCGAGTGAAAGTCAGTGATAATAAGAAAAATAGCTACGGCTGGGGGATGACCATAAGTGAATATTAAAAAAAAAATAATAATAATGGCAACAAAAAAACAGAAAATGCTGCAGCAGGGGGATGACAGCCAGTAAAAACCTAAAAGAAGAAGAAGAAAAAAAAGACAGAATAGAACAAGGCTACGGCAGGGGGATGGCCGCCACTGAGACCTTAAAATAGACACAATAATAATTAAACTATATTGAATTAAAAAGAAACTGGCGACAGCGACGGCAGGGGGATGACCGGGAGTAAAAAAGACAAAATAAATTAATAATAATAATAATTTTTTTTAAAAAGTCGAAGAAAACTACGTCAGGGGGATGACCTGCAGTGAAGATTTAAAAAAAAAAAAAAAGATTAAAAAAAAAAAAAAATTACAAGGAGCTACAGCAGGGGACTGACCGCCACTGAGACTTTAAAAAAATAAAATAATGATGACCAAAAAAAAAAATGGAACAAATGGAAGAAGCTGCAGCAGGGGGATGACTGTGAGTCAACGTTTAAAAAACATAATAACACGAAAAATAAAAAAATAATAAAATAATAAAAAAGGCTACGGCAGGGGGATGACCGCCACTGAGACCTTAAAATAGTCACAATAATAATTAAATGAAATTAAAAAGAAAGTGGCGAGAGCGACGGCAGGGGGATGACCGGGAGCACAGACTTTAGAAATAACAATACTGAAAGTGTTACAAAGCTGCTGCAGGGGGATGACCGCGAGTGAGTGTCTTTAACATGAGAATAAAAAACGTCATCAGCTACAGCCGGGGGATGACGGTGATAATAATAAAAATCCGAGACAACTACGTCCGGGGGATGACCGCGAGTGAAACGGTTGTTTAAAAAATGATTTAAAAAAAAAAAAAAAAAAAAAGATCAGCGGCGGGAGCTGCAGCAGGGGGATGACCGCGAGTGAAAATTTAATAAAAACAGTAACGACAAAAAATGCAAACAGCTACAACAGGGGGATGACCGCGAGTAAAAACTTAAAAAAAAAAAAAAAAAAAAAAAAACAACGGCGTCGGGAGCTGCAGCAGGGGAGTGACCGCCACTGACACCTTAAACAATTACACCGATGATCATGACGACGATGCGAATAATAAACAACCGGCGCGAACGACGGCCGGGGGATGACCGCGAGTGGAAACTGAGGAAAAGCCGCGGAACAGCTACGGCCGGGGGATGACGCCGGTGCGGACCGGAAGTGCGCGGCGCCGCGGGAACCGGGAAACGAACAAAGAAAAACCGGCCGGAACCGGTTTGCACCGCGACGGACGCGGCTCCGACCGGAAGTCCCGCCCCCGGCGGCGCCCGGAGCCGCGGAGGACGCCGGGAACCCGGGGCGGGGTCGCGGGGCCGCTCCGGTGCGGCACTTCCGGCTTCCGGTCGGGGGCGGGGCCTCGCGGCGCTGTTTCCGGAGCCGCGGAACAGAACCGGAACCGCGCCGAGCGCCCGCGCTTCCGGCTTCCGGCGGCTCCCGGAAGCTCCGAGCCGCGGACCGGAAGTCTCATCGCGCCGCCTCAGGTCCCGCCTCCGCCGCCGTCAATCACCGCGCGGACCGGAAACAGCCGCGGCGCCGCCGCTTCCGGGTTCCCAGGCGACCTCTGACCCCGCGCGGCCGCCGGAAGTTCCGTAGCGGCGGCTTCCGGTGGGAGGCGGGACCCGCCGCCGCCGCCGCCGCCGCCCGGTTCCCCGCTGTTTCCGGTGACCCCGCGACCCCCCCGCGACCCCGCGCGACCCCGCGTCGCTCACCCGGCGGCCGGAAGTCGCCCCGCAGGCGGCGCAGCAGCTGCGTCATCATCACGGCGACGCCCACGACGTAGACGCGGAGCGCGGCCCGCAGCGCGCGCAGCCACGGCGGCGCCATCGCGACCCCTGACCCCTGACGTCAGCGCGGGGCGGGGCCGGGGGCGGGGCGGGGCGGGGAGCGGCGGCAGGGGGATGACCGCGAGTGGGAACGGGTTGTGAAAATGACGGTTTTCATACAAAAAAATAATGGAAAGAGCTGAGGCCGGGGGATGACGGCGAGTGGAAATTAGTAATAAAAAGGGTCAGAACTGAGGCAGGGGCGTGACCGCGAGTATAGATACATAAACAGGGAAAGAGCTGAGGCCGGGGGATTGACAAGGAGTGAAAAAATGATATTTAAAGAACTGAGGCCGGGGGATGACTGCGAGTGGAAATGAAATGACGTAAATCAAAATGGACAGAGCTGAGGCAGGAGACTGAACACAAGTAAAAATATATTTTATAAAATAACGATCTTTATAAACATAATGGAAACAGCTGAGGCAGGGGGATGACAGTGATTGAACAGCAAATAAAATATAATAAATAAATATGACAAGAGCTGCGGCAGGGGGATGACAACGAGTGAAAACGTATTAAAAAAAACAACGTCTTTATTTAAAAAAAAAATGGGAATGGAAAGCACTGAGGCAGGGGGATGACTGCGAGTGAAAACTGAATCAAATATAATCAATAAATATGACAAGACCTACGGCAGGGGGATGACGACGAGTGAAAAAAATGATACTTGAAAGAACTGAGGAAGGGGGATGACTGCGAGTCTAAATTAAATGACGTAAATCAAAATGGACAGAGCTGAGGCAGGAGACTAACCGCAAGTAAAAATATATTTTATAAAATAACGATCTTTATAAACATAATGGAAACAGCTGAGGCAGGGGGATGACACTGATTGAACAGCAAATAAAATATAATGAATAAATATGACAAGACCTGGGACAGGGGGATGACAACGAGTGAAAATTAAATTAAACGAGTCAATCAAGACGTGAGGAGCTGCGGCAGGGGAATGAACACGAGTGAAAACGTATTTAAAAAAATAACGTCTTTATAAAAAAAACATGGAAAGCGCTGAGGCAGGGGGATGACCGCGAGTGCAAACCGAATTAAATACAATAAATAAACAATTGTCCAGAGCTGCAGCAGGGGGATGACTGTGACTGTTTCACACTGAAACAACAATGATTAAAAGAAAAAAATGGAGACAACGACGGCAGGGGGATGACCGCGAGTGAAAACACACAAAAATATAAATGAATAAAATAAATGATTTTAAAAAAAAATTTAAAAAAAACGGAAGAGCTACGGCAGGGGGATGACCACGAGTGAAAACGTACAAAAATATAAATGAATAAAATAAATGATTTTTTAAAAAAATTACAAAAAACGGAAGAGCTACGGCAGGGGGATGGCCACGAGTGAAAACAAACACACAAAAATATAAATAAAATAAATCATTTAAAAAAAATTACAAAAAACGGAAGAGCTACGGCAGGGGGATGACCACGAGTGAAAACACACAAAAATATAAATGAATAAAATAAATGATTTTTAAAAAAAATTACAAAAAACGGAAGAGCTACGGCAGGGGGATGACCACGAGTGAAAACGTACAAAAATATAAATGAATAAAATAAATGATTTAAAAAAAAAAATTACAAAAAACGGAAGAGCTACGGCAGGGGGATGGCCACGAGTGACGGGAGGCGCACGGTGGTGTGAGGCAGGGGGATGACGCCTGACCCCTGACCCCTGACGCCCAGTTTCCAACAAAAAAAAAAAAAAAGAAAAAAAGAAAAAATACTTTATTTCCGGTCCGAGCTGTGGGCGGGGCGCGATGACGTCACCCGGGGGTCGGGGCGCGGTGACGTCATCCCGGGGTCAGGGGGGGCGGAGACGGCGGCGTTGCGGGCGATGTCGCTGATGACGTCATGCTGCGGGCGGCGTCGGCGTCGCGGGTGACGTCATGGGCGGTGGGCGGGGCGGGCGACGTCATCGCGGGCTGGGCGGGGCCGGCGTCATCCTCCTGCGGCGACGCTGCGGGGGACACGAAGCGGGACGGGTTGGGGGCGGGGCCGGGCGTGAGTGACGGTTGGGGGCGGGGGGCGGGGCCGACTCACGCGTGTGACGTCATCGCGGTGGGCGGGGCTCCGGCGCGGGTCCGTCAGTCGCGTCCCGGGGGCGGCGCCTCCATCTCAGGTCAGACCTGCGGCGGGGGGCGGGGCTTATGTGCCATGACGTCACCGGGGGCGGCGCCGAGAGACGCAGGACGCGACCTCGCGGCCCCGCCCCCAGCGCGGCGCCCGCGCGTCACTCACGGCCGAGGGGGCGGGGCTCCGGTCAAGGTCGCGTCCCCGCCCCGCCCCCAGGGACGATGGGCGTGGCTTCGGTGCTGCAGCCCCGCCCCCGGGCGCCGCGGTCCCGTTTCCCGCCGGTTTCGGGGGTCGCGGGGTCGCGGGGGTCGCGGTCGCGCCGCTGACGTCACGCCGGCCCCGCCCCGCTCACCTGGGTCGCGTTTCCGCGGCGATCGCGCGGTTTTCGCGCGGTTTTCGGGGTCGCCCGGGGTCGGGGGTCGCCCGGGGGTCGCGGTGTCGCGCCGCTGACGTCACAGCCCGCGGTCGCAGTCGGCGTCGCGGCAGATGTACCACAGGATGACGTAGAGGATCAGCAGGATCGCGAGGATGAACAGCGCGACCAGCAGCGCCTTCGTCACGGGCGACACGAGCGCCTGCATCGCGCCGGACACGCCCCCCGCCGCCGCCGGACACGCCCCCGACACGCCCCCCGCCGCCGCCGGACACGCCCCCCGCCGCCGCCGGGCCGCCGCCGCCGCCGGAAACCGCGCGTAACGACCCGGGGCGGAATGAGTCTGCGCGGCGGCGGCGGGGGGCGGGGCCGGGACGCCGGGGGCGGGGCCGGGACGACGGGGGCGGGGCCGGGACGACGGGGGCGGGGCCGGGACGACGGGGGCGGGGCCGGGACGACGGGGGCGGGGCCGGGACGACGGGGGCGGGGCCGGGACGCGAGACATCAGCTATTCAATGGGGCGGCGGCCGTGGGCGGGGCCGGGACGCGGAGGGCGGGGCCTGGGGACTCGGATTCAATGCGTTTGCGGCGGTGGGCGGGGCCGGGACGCGGAGGGCGGAGCCTGGGGACTCGGATTCAATGCGGCGGCGGCTGTGGGCGGGGCCGGGACGCGGAGGGCGGAGCCTGGGGACTCGGATTCAATGCGTTTGCGGCGGTGGGCGGGGCCGAGAGACGAGACTGACGGACGCGGTGGGCGGAGCCTCAGGACGCAGGAAATCACCGTTTCAATGCGTTTGCGGCGGTGGGCGGGGCCTGGGACGTGGAGGGCGGAGCCTGTGGACGTGGAGGGCGGGGCTGACGGACGCGGAGGGCGGGGCCTGAGGACGCGACAGCGGGGCGGGGCTGACGGACGCGCGAGACCCGCGATTCAATGCGGCGGCGGCGGTGGGCGGGGCCTCGGGACTCAGGACCCGCCCTCGACCCGCGGACACGCCCCCAAACCGCAGCCCCGCCCATCGCCGGACCCGGAAGCCGGGATCCCGGTGAGTCTCCGCGCCGGGGCGGGGCCTGGACGATGGGGGCGGGGCCTGAGGACGTTCGGCGGCGGCTGCGGCGAACGTGAGGGGCGGGACATCAGTGACGGTCCGCGGCCTACGAGGGGCGGGGCCTCGGGACGCCGGGGGCGGGGCCTGCGCGGTGGGCGGGGCGTCCGCGGCGGCCGCGGCGGAAAAATTCAATAAAGAAAATGAGCGGCGGCGGCAGGGGGATGACCGGGAGTGTGAGACGCGGATTCGGAGGCAGGGGGATGACCGGGAGTGTGAGACACGGACGCGGAGGCAGGGGGATGACCGGGAGTGTGAGACGCGGATTCGGAGGCAGGGGGATGACCGGGAGTGTGAGACACGGACGCGGAGGCAGGGGGATGACCGGGAGTGTGAGACGCGGACGCGGAGGCAGGGGGATGACCGGGAGTGTGACACGCGGAGGCGGAGGCAGGGGGATGACCGGGAGTGTGAGACGCGGACGCGGAGGCAGGGGGATGACCGGGAGTGTGAGACACGGATTCGGAGGCAGGGGGATGACCGGGAGTGTGAGACGCGGACGCGGAGGCAGGGGGATGAGCGGGAGTGTGAGACACGGATTCGGAGGCAGGGGGATGACCCGGAGCCCCGGGGGCGTGGCGTGGCCGCCATCTTGTTTTCGCGCCGTTGTTTCCGGGTTTCCCGGGGATTCCCCGGGGGCGGGGCCTCGGTGGGCGGGGCTTCCGTCACTCCCGGCCCCGCCCCGCGGCCCCGCCCGTCAATCACTCGGCCATGGCGCGCGCGGCGCTGGCGGCCGTGACCCTGGTGCTGCTCGCGGCCTCGGCGCGGGGGGAGCTGCGGCCGGGGAGTGACCGCGATGGAGAGCTGCGGCCGGGGAGTGACCGCGATGGGGAGCTGCGGCCGGGGAGTGACCGCGGTGCGGATCTGAGGCCGGGGAGTGACCGCGATGGCCGGGCGGGGTTGAGGCGGGGGGATGACCGTGGTGGGCAGGGCCGGAGTCGCGCACTCGCGGTCAATCCCCGGCCTCCGCCCGCTGTTTACTCTGGGCCCGGGCGCGGCTTTTGGCCCGAGGTGGGAGGGAGAGGCTGCGGCCGGGGATTGGGTGCGACTGGCGAGTGACTGGAGACGGGGATGGAGGCAGGGGAGTGACTGCGAGTGACTGAGAATGGGTTTCTGAGGCAGGGGGATGGCGGCGACTGACGGGGAGTGAGGTTATGAGGCCGGGGATTGACCGCGAGTGAGCGTGTGAGGCCGGGGAATGACCGCGAGTGACCGCGTGAGGCCGGGGAGTGACCGCGAGTGAGCGTGTGAGGCCGGGGAGTGACCGCGAGTGACCTTGTGAGGCCGGGGAGTGACCGCGAGTGACCTTGTGAGGCCGGGGAGTGACCGCGAGTGACCTTGTGAGGCCGGGGAGTGACCGCGAGTGACCGCGTGAGGCCGGGGAGTGACCGCGAGTGAGCGTGTGAGGCCGGGGAGTGACCGGGAGTGACCGCGTGAGGCCGGGGAGTGACCGCGAGTGACCGTGTGAGGCCGGGGATTGACCGCGAGTGACCTTGTGAGGCCGGGGAGTGACCGCGAGTGACCCGGCCGCGCCCGTCAGTCACGTGGGCGCGGCCGCCGCCCGGGCTGAGTCACCGCCTCGCGGCTGCGGCTGCGGCCGGAAGTGGGCGTGGCTTTCGTTCCCGCGCGCTGACGTCACCCCCCCCCCCCCGCAGGTCCCGGGATCCGGTTCCCGCCGGTTTCGGCGCTGAAGGCCGCGGACGCCGGAGGAGACTTCGACCTGGGGGACGCGCTCGGCGGTGAGGGGCGGGGCCGTGACGTCACGGTGACGTCATAGTGGGCGGAGCCGGGGCGGGAAACGATGGCGGGTTTCATGGATTAATTAATTAGAAACTTAATTAGATTTTTATGAATTGACTTTTATTGACTTTGAATTAATTTACATAAATTTTAATAATAATTTATGATGATTTATATGTGATGTGATGCTAATTTACATAAATTTAAATTTGTAATAATGATTTTTATACGTAATATAATAACGATTTAAATAGATTTTAAATAAATAGATTTTTATTAATTGAGTTTTATTGACTTTGAATTAATTTACATAAATTTTAATAATAATTTGTGATGATGATGACTTATATGTGATGTGACGATAATTTAAATAAATTTAAATAATTTGTGATGATGATTTTTATACGTAATATGGTAACGATTTAAATAAATTTTAATTAAATTTAAATAAAAATGAGATCACGATGAATTAAAAATCAACTTAAAGTCAATAAAATTCAATCAATTAAAAGTCAAATAAAAGGTAAAATCAAAAAAATTATCATTAAAACTTAATTGACGATTTTTAAAAGAAAATTCAATAAATAAATTTAAATAAATATCAAACTGCAGTTAATTAAAAGTTAATTTAAAGTCAATGAGATTCAGTTAATTAAAAGTCAAATAAAGGGTAAAATCACCCAAAAAATTATAATTAAACAATAATTGACGATTTTTAAAGGAAAATTCAATGAAACTTAATTAAAAGTCAAATTAAAATTAATTAGATTTTTATTAATTGAGTTTTATTGACTTTGAATTAATTTAAATAAATTTTAATTTTAATAATAATTTATGATGATGATGATGACTTATATGTGATTTGACGATAATTTAAATAAATGAATAATAATAAACTTTAATGATTTGTAATAGTGATTTCTTATATAATATGATAACGATTTAAATAAATTTTAAATAAATTTAAATAAAAATGAAATCACGATGAATTAAAAATCAACTTAAAGTCAATAAAATTCAATCAATTAAAAGTTAAACAAAGGGTAAAACCCCAAAAAATCATAATTAAAACTTAATTGACGATTTTTAAAGGAAAATTCAATAAATAAATTTAAATAAATATTAAATTACAGTTAATTAAAAGTTAATTTAAAGTCAATGAGATTCAGTTAATTAAAAGTCAAATAAAGGGTAAAATCCCAAAAAATATATAATTAAACAATAATTGACGATTTTTAAAGGAAAATTCAATGAAACTTAATTAAAAGTCAAATTAAAATTAATTAATTAGATTTTTATTAATTGAGTTTTATTGACTTTGAATTAATTTAAATAAATTTTAATTTTAATAATAATTTATGATGATGATGACTTATATGTGATGTGACGATAATTTAAATAAATGAATAATAATAAACTTTAATGATTTGTAATAGTGATTTCTTATATAATATAATAACGATTTAAATAAATTTTAAATAAATTTAAATAAAAATCAAAATACGATGAATTAAAAATCAACTTAAAGTCAATAAAATTCAATCAATTAAAAGTTAAACAAAGGCTAAAACCGCAAAAAATCATAATTAAAACTTAATTGACGATTTTTAAAGGAAAATTCAATAAATAAATTTAAATAAATATTAAATTACAGTTAATTAAAAGTTAATTTAAAGTCAATGAGATTCAGTTAATTAAAAGTTAAACAAAGGGTAAAATCCACAAAAAATATAATTAAACAATAATTGACGATTTTTAAAGGAAAATTCAATAAAAGTTAAATAAAAGTCAAATTAAAATTAACTGAGTTTCGAGCAAAATGCGAAGAGAAATCGATCGAAAATTCACTGGAAATTAGACGAGATTTAAAAACCGATGAAAGTTGAACGAAGCTCAAATGAAAACTCAGAGCAAAGTTAATGAGAAATTAAATGAGAATTAAATGAGATTTAAGTAAAAGTCAAATGGAAGTTAAATTAAATAAAGTTCACGTAAAATTCAAACGAAAACGATTTAGAAATTTAATGGAAACTAAATTAAAATTCAAATAATTCAAAGTCTCAGTCGATCGAGATCCGGACACAAATTAAAAAAAAAAAAAATTTAAGCAAAATTTAAAATAAATAATAATAATAATAATAATAATAAATTTGAGCAAAATTTATTGAACTGAAATAAAACACAAAGAAAAGTTAAAGAAAAAGTTAAATAAAATTTAAAATAAATTTTCGGGAAAAATATCGATGGATCGAAATAAAACATGATTTGAATTAAATTAATTAAATTAAATTAAATTAAATTCAGTCAATAAATTGAAAAATAAAAATTCGAAAACAAAGTCAATAAATTCGGACGGAATCGGAATGAATTTACGTAAAGTCGAAAGAAATTTTAAGCCAAATAAAATGCAAATGAGCAAAAAAAATGGAAAATTTAAATAATTATTATTTAAATTTACTTCAGTTCGAGCTCAGTTCATCGTTTTATTTATTTCAGTTTCTCGTGTTTTCCGTGCGATTTCACTGAAGTGAATTTAAATAAAACGTGAGCGGATAAATTACACGAGATTAAAACTGAATTAAATTAAATAAAATCCGGATAAAACTCGGATAATTAAATTAAATTAAATAATAATAATTAAATTAAATAAAACCCGGATAAAATTCACAGGATGTTTGATTTTTAAATTTTGTTTAATTTCCAATTAACTTTTGATCGATTTTTATTTGAATTTTACTTGAAATTTAGTCAATTTGTATCTGAGTTTCACGTAAGTTTTATTTTAATTTTCACTTAATAATTTTAAATTAATTTAATTGATATTTATTTATTAAATAATTAAATAATTCAATTGTTTAATTAAGTCTTTAATATTTAATTTAATGTTTAATTTAATATTTAATTTAATGTTTAACTTAATGTTTAATTTAATGTTTAATTCAATGTTTTTATTCTCAGAATGAATTTGATTCAAACATTGACTTTAAGTGAATTCAGATGAGAATCGGATCCGACGAAGTTTGAAATTAAATAAAACATGAGTTAAATGAACCTGAGTCGGATCCCGTGACATTTAAATAAATCCTGGTAAAATATTTACATAAATTTGAATAAAGCAAACGCGTCACGGGGCCCAGATTTCAACAGATTTTAATGAAATTAAATGAAATTAAATGAATTTTAATGAAATTTTAATGAAATTACCGTGAATTTCAGGCAGATCTGGAGGAATTCAGGTGAAACATAATTGAATAAATTTGCATAAATTTGCATAAGTGAATAAATCCGGACTCACGTGACCTGGAAATTGAATTAAACCGAGGCTTAAATGGCGCTTGAATAAAATCCGGGGAAAAAATCCGCCACCAAAGTGTGAAATAAATAAATTTGGGTTCAGGTTGGATTTAAATAAAATGTAAATTAGGTAAAGTTTATTTAAATAAATTTGAATAAAGCGAACGCCGAGATTTGAACGAATTTAAACGGAATTGAGGTGAAGTTGAGTCGGATCTGATGGGATCCAGGGGAGACACGGGCGCGTAGATTTGCATAAATTTGCATAAAGTTTAAATAAATTTACATGAAATTTAAATGCGAAATTTTAAAGCTTTTTAATGATTTGGTTTCCTTTTCTCTCACAGCCCGGACCCCGTCACTCACAGCCATCCCCCTGCCTCACACCGTCACTCACAGCCGTCCCCCTGCCTCACACCGTCACTCACAGCCATCCCCCTGCCTCACACCATCACTCACAGCCGTCCCCCTGCCTCACACCGTCACTCACAGCCGTCCCCCTGCCTCACACACTCACTCACAGCCGTCCCCCTGCCTCACACGCTCACTCACAGTCGTCCCCCTGCGTCAGACCGTCACTCACAGCCGTCCCCCTGCCTCACACCGTCACTCCTTGTCACTCATGCTCATCCTCCTGCCTCACAGGCTGAGTCACAGCCACCCCACTGCCTCAGACAGTGACTCCCCATTACTCACAGTCATCCCACTGCCTCAGACACTCAGTCCTTGTCACTCAGGGTCATTTCCCTGGATCATACGCTCACTCGTCTTCACTCACAGTCATCCCCCTGCCTCACACACTCAGTCGTCATTAGTCACAGTCATCCCCCTGCCTCACACACTCAGTCGTCATTAGTCACAGTCATCCCCCTGCCTCACAGGCTCAGTCACAGTCACTCACAGCCATCCCCCTGCCTCACATCTCAATGATGACACTAATTAATAATCATTAGACGCCATGTTTTTCGTCCCCAGATCCAACCAAGAAGCCGCCGCCCAAGGGCCCGACGGCGCCAAAGAAGCCGGCGTCAGGTGAGGCCCCACTTCCTGTCCCTCACCCACTTCCTGTGTCACACCCACTTCCTGTCTCACACCCACTTCCTGTCCCTCCCACTTCCTGTCCCTCACCCACTTCCTGTCTCACACCCACTTCCTGTCCCACTTCCTGTCTGTCACCCACTTCCTGTCCCTCCCACTTCCTGTCCCTCACCCACTTCCTGTGTCACACCCACTTCCTGTCTCACACCCACTTCCTGTCCCTCCCACTTCCTGTCCCTCACCCACTTCCTGTCTCACACCCACTTCCTGTCCCACTTCCTGTCTGTCACCCACTTCCTGTCCCTCCCACTTCCTGTCCCTCACCCACTTCCTGTGCCACTTCCTGTCTCCCGCAGACGACCTGAACCTGGACGACGCGCTGCCCGGGGGTGAGAACCGGGAACCGGCCTGAGCCGGTCGGAGCCGGAAGTGAGGGCGGCAGGGTTGGGGGCGGAGTCACCGGAGTGGGGGCCGCGGATATGCTAATTTATGCTAATGAGGTAAAGTACATGCTGGTTATCCCAGGCTAACGGTGAAGGGTGGGGTATGCTAATGAGGGAGGTTTATGCTAATGAGCTGTGACCTGGGAGCCGAGTTATGCTAATTAACGTCCCTGCTTATTCCTGATTTGTGCTGATTGTGGGGGAGGGCGGGGCATGCAAATGAGCACGATTGCGGTGACTGCGTAGAAAACGCTGAGAGGGGCGGGTTTATGCAAATGAGCTCAGTGTGGGGTGACGAGGGATGATTATGCCAACCATGAGGGGAGTGGCTATGCAAATGAGCACTGATTTACGCAAATGATTTACGCTAATTATAAACAAAAAGAATGGAAATGGGTTTATGCAAATGAGCTGAGCCTATGCTAATGAGCCAGTTATGAAGGAAACGCAGAGAGGAACCCGTGTATGCAAATGAGCACCGATTTATGTTAATTAGAAAGGAAAGGCTGAGTGATTTTATGCAAATGAGCCCAGATCTATGCTAATTATAACGGCTGGGTTTAGGCTGAGGGCGGGGCCTGCGCTGACGCATGCAGATTTATGCTAATTAACCACCCGCACCTTCCCTCCCACAGCCCGGCGACGCCCAGCCGCATGCTAATCTATGCTAATTTATGCTAATCAGCGTTGCTTCGCCCACCCAGGCTCCGCCTCCTTCCTCCTAACCTCCCGCCCCCAGGTGAGCGCAGAGCGAGGGGGCGGGTTTATGCAAATGAGCCAAGGCTCCTCCCCCACGTCCGCATGCTAACGAGCTTCATGCACATTGAGGGCTTCTGATGACGTCAACGTCTATGCTGATTTATGCTAATTAGGCCGCTGTCACCGCGTAGTCAGCTCAGGGCTGTGGGTGTGGCCTCGATCACCTCGTTATCATAGCCCCGCCCACAGCCTTCCATCCTGTGCTGGGGGTTTATGCTAATGAGCCTCTGCTCACTGCGCATGGCAATTTATGTAAATCAGCTCTGACCCGGAAGTTTATGCAAATGAGTCCAGGTGCAGTCGCTGCTGCTGATCACCATAGCTTCATGCTAATTTATGCAAATCAGCTGCTCTGGGCTCATCGCTCATGCAGAGCCTATGCTAATTTATGCAAATCAGTCCAACCCAAGCCCATTTCCCACCATCTGCATTATAACCCATGCAAATTTATGCAAATCACCTCCAACCCAGACCCTGCTTGCCCTCAAGTCCATTATAATTCATGCTAATTTATGTAAATGAGCCCCGCCCTCCGCCCGGCCTTCCTTCCTGTCACATGCACTGATTCCACCCCGGGGTCGATGATGTCACCGCCCCCGGGTCAGAGGTCAGCGCTGACGTCACCGCCCCGACTCCGCCCACAGGGGGAATCTCAGACCGCGACCTGGAGGACGTCGCCGGGAGCGGAGGGAGAGGTCGGCCCCGCCCCTCACAGGCCACGCCCACTTCCTGTCTCGGCCCCATCCCTCACAGGCCACGCCCACTTCCTGTCTCGGTCCCGCCCCCTCACCCACAGCCCGTCCCGTAACCCCGCCCCTCGTCGCCCACGCTCCTTTGATTCGGCCCCCCCTTCCCCATGGCCACGCCCACTTCTGGGTGGGAGGAGCCGGGGCCGTGTGGGCGGGGCAGGTGCATTGTGGGTGATTTCTTGTCACCGCAGGAGGCGGAGGGCGGAGCGAGGAGCCGGAGCCTGAAGGTAAGTCCCGCCCCCGACAGGAAGCCACAGCCCCGACAGGAAGTCCCGCCCCCGACAGGAAGTCACAGCCATGACAGGAAGTCATAATCCCCGCCCCGCAGTCGCCCCGCCCTCCCTTAGTCCCCGCCCTGACCGAGGCCCCGCCCCCAGGCTCGCCCCAGGGCCTGGTCCCGGGCGTGGTCGCCGCCGTGGTGGCCGCAGTCGCCGGCGCCGTCTCGAGCTTCGTCGCCTACCAGAAGAAGCGTCTGTGCTTCCGGGAGCCGGGTGAGGGGGCGGGGCCTGGGGGTCGCGGGGTCGCGGCTGGGGCGGGTGCGAGGCAGGGGGATGACAGTGAGTGTGAGGCAGGGGGATGACGGTGAGTGTGAGGCAGGGGGATGACGGTGAGTGTGAGGCAGGGGGACGACAGTGAGTGTGAGGCAGGGGGACGACAGTGAGTGTGAGGCAGGGGGATGACAGTGAGTCTGAGGCAGGGGGATGACAGTGAGTGTGAGGCAGGGGGACGACAGTGAGTCTGAGGCAGGGGGATGACAGTGAGTGTGAGGCAGGGGGATGACGGTGAGTGTGAGGCAGGGGGATGACAGTGAGTGTGAGGCAGGGGGATGACGGTGAGTGTGAGGCAGGGGGATGACGGTGAGTGTGAGGCAGGGGGACGACAGTGAGTGTGAGGCAGGGGGACGACAGTGAGTGTGAGGCAGGGGGATGACAGTGAGTCTGAGGCAGGGGGATGACAGTGAGTGTGAGGCAGGGGGACGACAGTGAGTCTGAGGCAGGGGGATGACAGTGAGTGTGAGGCAGGGGGACGACAGTGAGTGTGAGGCAGGGGGATGACAGTGAGTGTGAGGCAGGGGGACGACAGTGAGTGTGAGGCAGGGGGATGACAGTGAGTGTGAGGCAGGGGGACGACAGTGAGTGTGAGGCAGGGGGATGACAGTGAGTGTGAGGCAGGGGGACGACAGTGAGTGTGAGGCAGGGGGACGACAGTGAGTGTGAGGCAGGGGGATGACAGTGAGTGTGAGGCAGGGGGACGACAGTGAGTGTGAGGCAGGGGGATGACAGTGAGTGTGAGGCAGGGGGACGACAGTGAGTGTGAGGCAGGGGGATGACAGTGAGTGTGAGGCAGGGGGACGACAGTGAGTGTGAGGCAGGGGGATGACAGTGAGTGTGAGGCAGGGGGATGACAGTGAGTGTGAGGCAGGGGGATGACAGTGAGTGTGAGGCAGGGGGATGACAGTGAGTGTGAGGCAGGGGGATGACGGTGAGTGTGAGGCAGGGGGATGACGGTGAGTCTGAGGCAGGGGGATGACAGTGAGTGTGAGGCAGGGGGATGACGGTGAGTGTGAGGCAGGGGGACGACAGTGAGTGTGAGGCAGGGGGACGACGGTGAGTGTGAGGCAGGGGGACGACAGTGAGTGTGAGGCAGGGGGACGACAGTGAGTGTGAGGCAGGGGGATGACAGTGAGTGTGAGGCAGGGGGATGACAGTGAGTGTGAGGCAGGGGGATGACAGTGAGTGTGAGGCAGGGGGACGACTGTGAGTGTGAGGCAGGGGGATGACAGTGAGTGTGAGGCAGGGGGATGACAGTGAGTGTGAGGCAGGGGGATGACGGTGAGTGTGAGGCAGGGGGATGACGGTGAGTCTGAGGCAGGGGGATGACGGTGAGTGTGAGGCAGGGGGATGACTGTGAGTGTGAGGCAGGGGGATGACAGTGAGTGTGAGGCAGGGGGATGACAGTGAGTGTGAGGCAGGGGGACGACAGTGAGTGTGAGGCAGGGGGATGACAGTGAGTGTCTGAGGCAGGGGGACGACAGTGAGTGTGAGGCAGGGGGATGACTGTCAGTGACAACCACTTCCTGTCTGACGCCCCGCCCCCTGTCGCCCGCAGACTCCGCCCCCGTCTAGGACGCCAGCACCGCCCAGGCCGACTCCGCCCACAACGACATCGCCGCGCCCACCGCGGGCATCCCCCTGCCTCAGCTCTGGGGCCCCCAGGGTTGTGGGAAATAAAGGAGTTCGATGCCTAAGCCCGTGTGGTCACTCGTGGTCAATCCCCTGCCTCAGACGCTCAGTCCTTGTCGCTCACAGTCGTCCCCCTGCCTCAGTCACCGACACTCAGGGTCAGTCTCCTGCTGTAGCTTCTCACCCCAACTTCTCACCCGGCATCCTGGGCTCACGGCCCCTGAGCAGCCCGGCCTGGTGGGGTAACCTGAGCTCAGTCCCGACCACCCGGGGGTTTGTCGTCATCCTGGGACAGCCTGGACTAACCCCGAAGCGACCGGGCCTGGCAGGGTAGCCTGGGCTGCCCAGAGGCTGCACTCGGGTGCTGGGACATCCTGGGCTAACAGCTCTGAGGACGTCGCCCCGGGGTCAGAGGCCGACGGTGGAGCCAGGTTGGGGCAGCCTGTGCTACCCGCCGTGGGGTCTGAATCGACGGGGAGGCCTGCGCTGACCGCTGGGCCCGTGGGACATCCTCGGCTAACTGCTTGACGCCGTGCGCTGCCGGGGCAGCCTGGGCTAAGTCACAGTCAGTGGGGCCTGACGGGCAGCCTGGGCTACATAACGCAGCAGCCCGGCTCCGGGTGTGGGGTAGCCTGTGCTAACCACTCAGCGACCTCGCGCCGTGGCCCAGGCTGAATCCCCGGCCTCACACCCCGGGCCTGGTGTCCGAGGCTAACCCGCCCTGCACGGCGACACTGAGTGTGACCCCGGGGGCGGGGCTTCCTGTTCCCCTGACTGACGGGTTAGCCCAGGCTGCCCCGCGTGTCTTCCACCCGACCCCGGGCCGACTTCTCTTCTCGTCATGCCTGACCTCATTAGCATAAATTAGCATATCAGCGCAGACGCAGGGCAACCTGGGCTACGTGGAGGTTGGGTCAGGCTGCGCTCATTTGCATAAATTAGCATCAAATTAGCATCAATTACAATGAAGGCTGAGACAGTTTCTCTGGGAGCCGATTTGCATAAACTTTAGATTATGGCAGTTGGGGGTGGAGCCGGGCTGATTTGCATACATTTGCATAAACCAGCATCGGCATCCGCATAGATGGTGACACAGTGCAGCTCATTAGCATGAATTAGCATCCGGCCTGACAGGAGGCGCAGAAGGGACGGCTGTGGGCGGGGCTATGATAATGAGACACCCCGGGCCCCGCCCACAGCCTCAGCAGCGTCCACAGCACAGGGAGCCTCGGCCCATTTGCATAGATTTCCATAAGTAACTGTAATGACGTCATCAAGACCTCATTAAGATGCAGGAGCCGGGCTGATTTGCATAAATCTGCATGGATTTCAGTGCAGCTGGGGAGGAGGCGGGGCCTGCTGAGGCTGATTTGCATAAATTAGCATAAATCCCGAAGCTGCTCGTGGGAAACAATGGGCTGGAAGGACCTGATTTGCATAAATTAGCATCAGGGGCCGGCACACGGGGCTGTGGGCGGGGTCATGACGATGACACGGTCGAGGCCACGCCCACCGCCATCCCCCTGCCTCACAGCAGATCCAGCACGGCCACGGCCAGGAGGGCGGGGCCTGGGACAGGAAGTGGATGAAGCAGACACAGGAAGTGGGCGGAGTCAGACTTTATTGAGTCGTAACACTGAGTGGTGACAGGAAGTGGGGTCGAAACAGGAAGTGGGTTTTAAAACAGGAAGTGGGTGTGGCACAGACAGGAAGTGGGTGTGAATCAGGCTCGAGACAGGAAGTTGACTAGAAACAGGAAGTGGGTTCAAAACAGACAGGAAGTGAATGTGAAACAGACAGGAAGTGAATGTGAAACAGACAGGAAGTGGGCGTGTCCACAACAGGAAGTGGGTGCGAAATGAACAGGAAGTGGACACCTTCCACAACCCAGACAGGAAGTGGGCGTGTCCGGCCATGCAGACAGGAAGTGGGCGTGTCCGGCCCGGCAGACAGGAAGTGGGCGTGGCCGGCGTCAGTGGGCGTCGCCCGCGCAGTGGCAGGCCAGGGGGTGTGGCCGGCTCACGCAGCACAGCTGCAGCCACGGCTTCCACACCAGGTTGGCGGCCGACAGCTGGTCGGGGGCGGGGTCGACCCCGGCGGCGTGGGCGCGGGCGGCGGCGGCCATGACGGCCAGGACCCGGGCGTGGCGCGGCTCGGCGTCGGGGGTCAGGGGTCGGGCCTCGCCGGGGTCGCGGGCGACGTCGAACAGCAGGGGGGGGTCGTGGCGGGCGACGCCGGGGCCGTGGCAGGGACACACGTGGGCCGCGTGGCAGCCGTTGGCGCCCGGGGGCTCGAAGACGGGCGTGAAGAAGAAGGCCTTCCACACGTGCGGGCCTGGGGGCGGGGCCGGGGGCGGGGTCAGCGGCGGGGACGTCGCGGGGGACGTTGGGGGTGACGGTGTGAGGCAGGGGGGTGACTGTGAGTGACGTGGTGTGTGTGTCTGAGGCAGGGGGACGACTGCGAGTGACAGGAAGTGATTGTGTGAGGCAGGGGGACGACTCTGAGTGACACAATGTGTGTGTGTCTGAGTCAGGAGGATGACTGCGAGTGACAGGAAGTGATTGTCTGAGGCAGGGGGATGAATATGACTAACAGTATATGCGTAGCTGAGGCAGGGGAATGACTGTGACGGATGGAGAGCAAGTGTCTGAGGCAGGAGGACAACGACAAGTAACAGAATGTGTGTGGCTGATGCAGGGGGATGAATGTGAGTCACAGGAGTTTCATGTCTGAGGCAGGGGGACGACTCTGAGTAACATAATGTGTGTGTGTCTGAGGCAGGGGGATGACAGTGAGTGACAAGTAGTGATTGCCTGAGGCAGGGGGACGACTGCGACTGACACAATGTGGGTGTCTGAGGCAGGGGGATGACTGTGAGTGTCACATCGGGGTCCTGTGGGTGTCTGGGGTCACGAGTGACGTCATCGGCGTCAGGCCCCGCCCCCGCCCCGCGGCCCCGCCCCCGAGGCCCCGCCCACCGTCTCTCCAGCGCACGGCCTGCAGGAAGGCGTTGCAGTAGTGGAACAGGAAGTCGTGGTCCGAGCGTCGCGTGAGCCCCGTGAGCAGCGGCGTCAGGTCCCGGCCGTCAATCACCCTGGGGGCGGAGCCAGAGGGGCGGGGTCAGAGGGGGCGGGGTCAGCTGTGGGATGGGCAGTGCAGCCCAGCAAGTCGTAGGCTTTTGCATAAATTAGCATGTTAATGAGGGCGGATCTGCATAAACTGACATGGGCGGGGCTGCTGACCAGCTCATTATCATAAAGCCGCATAAATTAGCGCAGGGGAAGTCAACAGTCGCGTTCACATGCTAATTTATGCAAAAAACACATCAGGGCCTCTGTGTGGATGTGGAATGGCATCGCATAAATTAGCATGCCAATCGTGTGATTAGCATAAATTAGCAAAAATCTGCATGAATTAGCATGAATTATATTCAAGTCAAGGGAACCAGAACTAAGCTGCTCTGTGTCTGTTTTCTGCATAAATTAGCATAAATTAGCATGAATTATAGCCAAGGCAGGGGAACCGGAACTCAGCGGCTCTGTGTGGGGTTTTCTGCATAAATTAGCATGTAAATGAGGTGATTATCATAAATCAGCCAAATCTGCATAAATTAGCATAAATTATAGTCGGAGCAGAGGAAGCAGAACTAAGCAGCTCTGTGTGGTTTTCTGCATAAATTAGCATGTTAATGAGGCCGCGGCTCCCGCGGGATCATGGTGGGCGGGGCCGAGACAGTGGGCGGGGCTCAGCTTTTCCCCAGAACCAGACTCAGTCTCCCGGGATCGGGGCTGTCGGGTAGGCGGGGCCTGAACAGGAAGTGGGCGTGGCCTCCGTGGGCGTGTCGGGTCCGGCCCCGCCCCTCACCTGTCCCCCGGCAGCTCCGCCCCCGCCAGCCGGGCCACGGTGGGGAAGACGTCCATGTTGCTCGTGGGGTCGGCGACCTCCAGGCCGCGGGGGACGGCGCGGGGCCAGCGCACGAGGCCGGGGACGCGGACGCCGCCCTCCCAGTTGTTGCCTTTGCCGCCTGCGGGGGGGCGGGGGTGAGGGTGTGAGGCAGGGGGATGACAGTGAGTGGACACGAGTAACCGTGTGAGGCAGGGGGATGACTGCGATTGACGGGGAGTGAGTGTGTGAGGCAGGGGGATGACAGTCAGTAAGAATGACTGACTGTGTGAGGCAGGGGGATGGCTGCGATTGACGGGGTGTGAGTGTATGAGGCAGGGGGATGCCTGTGAGTGAAGACAACCAAGTGTCTGAGACGGGGGGACGACTCTGAGTGACAGGAGTGGGGCAGAGGGATGACTCCAATGGACGGGGACTGAGTGTCTGAGGCAGGAGCATGGCCGTGAGTGAACAAAACTGATAGAGACGGAAGCAGGGGGACGACCGCGAGCAACAGAGACTGAGTGTCTGAGGCAGGGGGATGATTACGACCCTACAGTGTGAGGCAGGAGGTGACTGGTGAGTGACGGAGGGCAAGTGTCTGAGGCAGGGGGACGACCGCGAGCAACAGAGACTGAGTGTCTGAGGCAGGGGGATGATTACGACCCTACAGTGTGAGTCGGGACGTGACTGGTGAGTGACGGAGGGCAAGTGTCTGAGGCAGGGGGACGACTGCGAGTGACACAAAGCGAATGTGTGAGGCAGGGGGACGACGCTGAGTGACAATGACTGAGCGTCTGAGGCAGGGGGATGACTCCGATTGACTCAAAGTGAATGTGTGAGGCAGGGGGACGCCCGTGAGTGGCCGTCTCAGGCAGGGGGACGCCCGCCCGCCCCTGCCGCTCACCGCGGAAGGCCCCGTTGCTGCCCCCGTGCCGCTCCCCGCCGGCCCCGACCTCCTCCACGTGGGCCCCGTGGTCGGACGAGAAGTAGACGAAGGTGTCGTTCGCGAGGCCGAGCTCGTCCAGGACGGTGAGGACGCGGCCTGGGGGCGGGGCCACGGGCCGTCAGTCAGGGCTGGACACGCCCACCGCACTCGAGGGCGTCCCCCAGCCTCACACGCTCACTCGCCGTCATGCCCCTGCCTCAGGCACTCACGTTCTGTCACTCACCGTCATCCCCCTGCATCACACGCTTGCGCTCTGTCACTCCCGGTCGTCCCCCTGTGTCAGCCACTCACTTCCTGTCGCTCACCGTCATCCCCCAGCCTCAGATGCTCAGTGACGGTCATTCCTCAGCCTCAGAAACCCAGTCCTGTTCATCCCCCTGCCTCACAAACTCAGTCACAGTCGTCCCCCTGCCTCAGACAATCACTTCCTGTCACTTGCCGTCATCCCCCTGCCTCAGATACACACACTATTTCACTCGCGGTCATCCCCCTGCCTCACACTGTGGACTCACTGCCATCACAGGCATCCCCCTGCCTCAGACTGTGCACTCACAGTCATCCCCCTGCCTCAGATGCTCACATTGTGTCACTCACGGTCATCCCCCTGCCTCACACACGCCGTCCTTCCACTCGCCGTCATCCCCCCGCCTCCGCGCTCACCCACGGCCCAGTCCATCTCCTCCACGCTGTCGCCGTAGGCCCCGTGCTGGCTCCGCCCCCGGAAGGCGGGGCCTGCGAAGTGGGCGGTGTGGACGTGCAGGAAGGACAGGACCAGCAGGAAGGGCGTGGCCGCGTGCCTGGGGGCGGGGCCGAGACGTCGGGGGCGGGGCCTCGGCTGGGCCACACCCACCGGGGGGACGGACAGGAAGTCCCACCCACAGACAGGAAGTGACCTCGATTTGAAAGCCCTGACCCCGGAAACCACACCCACAGACAGGAAGTGACAGGAAGTCCCGCCCACCAACAGGAAGTGGCACAGGAAGTCCCCAAATCCAGAATCCCGGACCCCGGAGGCCCCGCCCATTATGGAAATGAGACAGGAAGTCCCGCCCACCCACAGGAAGTGACGTCAATCCAACAACCCTGACCCCGGAAACCACACCCACTGACGGGAAGTGACAGGAAGTTCTCACCCAGGGACTGAAATTGGCGCAGGAAGTCCCGCCCACAGACAGGAAGTGCCCTCGATTTGCATCCCTGACTTCAGAAATGTCCACCCAGCGACAGGAAGTGATGCAGGAAGCCCCGCCCACCATTCAAAGTGACACAAAACTGACTCCCGGGGACAGGAAGTGACATAGTAAGCCCCACCCACTGTCAGGAAGTTCCCCCCAGGGACAGGAAGTGGCACAGGAAGTCTTCAAAATCGGAATCCATGACCCCGGAGGTCCTGCCCATCATGGGAAACGAGACAGGAAGTCCCGCCCACTGACAGGAAGTGCCCTCAATTTGCATCCCCGACCCCGGAAACCTCCACCCAGTGACAGGAAGTGATGCAGGAAGCCCCAACCATTACAGGAAGTGACACCAAACTGACTCCCGGGGACAGGAAGTGACACGCCAAGCCCCGCCCACCGACAGGAAGTGGCCCGGGAGGCCCCGCCCACCCCCGGGAAGCGGCCCCGGCCCCGCACCCGGCCCCTCACCCGCGCAGGAAGTCCTCGGCGGCGCCCGCCAGCCGGGCCGTGAGCCGCGCGTAGTCCGTGGGCTGCTGGGCCACGTCCAGGTCGGCCATGAGGAAGCAGTTGGCCGGGTGGAAGTAATGGCGGAAGCACAGGAAGCCGCCGCCCACCGCGCCCATCATGGCCGCCAGCGCCCACAGCGCCCACCCCGGCACCCGCAGCCCCGCCCCCCGCGCCGCCCACAGCGCGGCCAGCCCCGCCCCCAGCGCCCCGAGCGGGGCCCACACGAGGGCGCGCAGGGCGGGGCCGAACACGGTCCCGCCCCCCGGCCGGCAGTCGCGCAGGTTGGTGGTCGGCGTCCCCAGGAAGCGGTCGAAGCCGTGGCGCAGCGGGTGGTGGCAGAAGTCGGAGCGCGAGCGGCAGCTCAGGCCCAGGTGCCACTTGCCTGCGGGGTCGGGGGGGGGGTCAGTCGGGGTCGGGGTCGTCACTTGGGGTCATCCCCCTGCCTCAGACGCTCACTCGTTGCCACTCACGGTCGTCCCCCTGCCTCATAAACTGACTTTGTGCTACTCATGGTCGTCCCCCTGTCTCAGATGTTCACTTTCTGTCACTCGGGATCAGCCCCCTGCCTCATGTTTGTCACTCTTGCGCATCTTCCTGACTTGGACGGGGTCACTCGGGGTCAAATGACTTCATGGGGGTCACTCAGGGTCGTCCCCCTGCCCCATAAATGAAGTAACCACTACTTGTGATCATCCCCCTGCCTCAGAAGCTCACTTGTTGCCACTCACGGTCGTCCCACTGCCTCATAAACTCACTTCCTGCTACTCGTGGTCATCCCCCTGCCTCACATGTTCACTTTCTGTCACTCGGGATCAGCCCCCTGCCTCATGTTTTTCGCTCCTGAGCATCTTCCTGCCTCGGACGGGGTCACTCGGGGTCATGTGAGGTCATCAGAGTCACTCGGGGTCGTCCCCCTGCCCCATAAATGAAGTAACCACTACTCGTGATCGTCCCCCTGCCTCAGATGTTCACTTCCCGTCGCTGAAGTTCATCCCCCTGCCTCATGTTTTTCACTCCTGAGAGCCCGACTGCCTCACAGGGGGTCGCTCGGGGTCACAGGGATCACGGGGGTCGCTCACGGTCATCCCCCTGCCTCAGATGCTCAGCTGCTGTCACTCAGGGCCACCCCCCTGCCTCCTCAACAAAGTACGCAGAACTCGTGGTCGTCCCCCTGCCTCACGCTCCTCACGGATGAGCATCCCCCTGCCTCAGACACTCAGATGATGTCACTCAGGGTCGTCCCCCCGCCCACCCCAGGCCCCGCCCCTCACCTACGAACGCGGTGGCGTAGCCCCGCCCCTTCAGCAGCCGCGCGAACGTGACCTCGCCGGGCGGGAGGCCCCCGGACGACGCGGAGAACAGGAAGACGCCCACGCGGTTCCGCGACGCCATCCCTGGGGGCAGGGCCGGGGGCGGGGTCACGGGCGGGGTCACAGGCGGGGTCAGGGGTCACGCCCAGGGTCGTCCCCCTGCCTCAGACTCACTCATCCTCACTCACAGTCATCCTCCTGCCTCAGACACACACAGGGTGAGGGTGGGGTCAGTGGGCGGGGTCACATAGGCCAGGGGGTCATGGGTGGGGTTGGGACGAGGCCGGGGTTGGGCTCAGGGTCAGTGGGCGGGGTCACGGTCACACTCAGAGTCATCCCCCTGCATCATACACACACACAGGGTCCAGGTTGGGGTCAGTGGGTGGGGTTGGAGGTGGAGTCAGGGTGTCACGGGCGGGGTCGGGGGTCAGGCTGAGGCCGGGGTCGGGGTCGGGGTCACACCCAGGGTCGTCCCCCTGCCTCAGACTCTCACTCATCCTCACTCACAGTCATCCCCCTGCCTCACACACACAGGGTCAGGGCGGGGTCGGTGGGCGGGGTCGGTGGGTGTGGTCGCGGCCGGGGCCCCGCCCACCTGAGCGCACGGGGTAGCGCCCGGTCAGGAAGGCGGCGCGGCTGGGGGTGCAGAGCGGGGCGGCCGCCAGGTGCTGCGTCAGCGTCGCCCCCTCGCGGGCCAGGCGGTCGATGTTCGGGGTCCTGGGGGCGGGGCCGCGGGGTCGCGGGGTCAGCGGGGTCAGCGGGGTCACTCCCGGTCATCCCCCTGCCTCACACGCTCGGTTCCCCCCGGCCGCCGTCATCCCCCCGCCTCAGGCTCCCGGCCGCCGTCACTCGCGGTCATCCCCCTGCCTCACACCCGCCCGGCCCCGCCCCCCCGCGTCACCTGAGCGTGCGGTTGCCGTAGCAGCCGGGGTCCCCGATGCCGAGGTCGTCGGCCATGATGAGCAGGAAGTTGGGTCTGGGGTGGGCGGGGCCGAGGAGGGCGAGTGGGAGGAGCAGCAGGAGGAGGAGGAGGGGCGGGACCATGGCGTTGGGGGCGGGGCCTGGGCGGGTCAGCGGGGCACCTGGGGCGGGAGCACTTCCTGTCAGTCACCCGGGCCCCGCCCACTTCCTGTCAGTCATCTGGGCCCCGCCCACTTCCTGTCAGTCACCCTGGCCCCGCCCACTTCCTGTCAGTCATCTGTGTCCCGCCCACTTCCTGTCACTCACCCTGGCCCCGCCCACTTCCTGTCACTCACCTGATGCAGAGGCCAGTTGTGACGTTTATGCTAATTAACCCGTCTATGCTAATGAGCTCCGATTTATGCTAATTGTGAAGGGGAAGGGCGGGGTTTATGCAAATGAGTGAGTCGTATGCTAATGAGAGGCGGCTTATGCTAATTATAGAGGAGCTCAAGGCCCCGCCCACCTCCTGTCAGTCACTCGGGCCCCGCCCACTTCCTGTCTATCACTCAGGCCCCGCCCACCTCCTGTCAGTCACTCAGGCCCCGCCCACTTCCTGTCTATCACTCAGGCCCCGCCCACCTCCTGTCAGTCATCACTCATCTCCCAAACACAGGAGATCCCGGGTCAACACAGCCCATAGCGGTCATGCCCCTGCCTCAGACACTCACTGTCATCCCCCTGCCTCAGACTCACCGTCATCCCCCTGCCTCACACTCACTGTCATCCCCCTGCCTCACACTCACTGTCATCCCCCTGCCTCAGATTTACACTCACTGTCATCCCCCTGCCTCACACTCACCGTCATCCCCCTGCCTCAGATTTACACTCACTGTCATCCCCCTGCCTCACACTCACTGTCATCCCCTTGCCTCACACTCACTGTCATCCCCCTGCCTCAGACTCACTGTCATCCCCCTGCCTCACACTCACTGTCATCCCCCTGCCTCACACTCACTGTCATCCCCCTGCCTCACACTCACTGTCATCCCCCTGCCTCAGACTCACTGTCATCCCCCTGCCTCAGACTCACTGTCATGCCCCTGCCTCACACTCACTGTCATCCCCCTGCCTCACACTCACTGTCATCCCCCTGCCTCACACTCACTGTCATGCCCCTGCCTCACACTCACTGTCGTCCCCCTGCCTCAGACACTCACTGTCATCCCCCTGCCTCACACTCACTGTCATCCCCCTGCCTCACACTCACCGTCATCCCCCTGCCTCAGATTTACACTCACTGTCATCCCCCTGCCTCACACTCACTGTCATCCCCCTGCCTCAGACTCACTGTCGTCCCCCTGCCTCCGAACGTCAGTCCCTGTCACTCCCGGTCATCCCCCTGCCTCAGGAACAGCACAGTCTTCACACACTACCGTCCCCCTGCCTCACGCGCAGTAACTCCCTACCACTCGCCGCCATCCCCCTGCCTCAGTCACACTCCCCGCCATCCCCCTGCCTCAGTCACACTCGCCGCCATCCCCCTGCCTCAGTCACACTCGCCGCCATCCCCCTGCCTCAGTCACACTCGCCGCCATCCCCCTGCCTCACACGGTCACTCGCCGCCATCCCCCTGCCTCGCACTCACCGGCGGCGTCGGGGTCAGAGGTCGCACTCCGGGCGGCCCCGCCCCGCCCGCGCTGTTGTACCCGCGGGTCACGGGGTCAGGGGGCGGGGCCGCCGTGTTTACCTCGCGGGGCCGCGGTGACGTCAGCGGCCGGAAACGCGGCGCCCGGGGCTGTGATTGACGCCCGGGGGGCGGGGCCGCGAGCCAGGGATGCCGATGACGTCAGGGGGCGGGGCCCGGGCGTCCGGGGCCGACGGGGGGCGGGGCCGAGGCCGCGGTGACGTCATGGGGCGGAGACGGGCGGGAAGCCCAACATGGCGGCCGTGATTGACGGGCGGGCGGACGCGGCCTCGGCGCTGCTCATTAGCATCCGGTGACGTCACCCGCCGGCCCCGCCCCTCATTTGCATAACGGCCGCTTCGCCGCGTTTCTCCGCTGACGGCGGCGGGTCGCGCGCGGGCTCCGCCCCCTCATTAGCATATCCGGGTCCCGCGCGGTTACCGCTCATTAGCATGCGGCTTAGACCCCGCCCCCTCATTAGCATATCCGCCGCTTCTCCTTCTCTGTTACCGGGCGGGTGACGTCGCTGCCGGCTCCGCCCCCTCATTAGCATATCCGCGTCCGCGATCGTGACCCCGGGGCCCCGCCCCTGTGAACCCCGGGGCCCCGCCCACCCCGGCCCCGGCTGTGACGTCACGCTCCGGCCCCGGGACCCCCGGTCCGCGTAGCCCCGCGTCTGTCGCCAGGGTCGGAGGCAGGGGGATGACCGCGAGTGACGACTTAAAACCTTAAAAAAAAAAAAAAAACGGGAAAAAAACGGACGGAGCTACGGCCGGGGGATGACGGCGAGTGGCTGCGAGTGACTGAGGCAGGGGGATGACGCCGAGCGCGCACCGCGGCGTCTCGGAGGCAGGGGGACGACCGCGACCTCGTTACCCCGCGACCCGAGTGACGCAGCGACGCAGGCCCCGCCCCCCGGGCGCCGCCGCCATCTTGCCGCGGCCGCGGAGGATTCTGGGTAAAACCGCGGCGGCGGCGGCGGCGGACGCGGTCCAACCTCGGCTGCGGCCCCGACCCCGCGGGGCAGCCTGGGCTACGGCGCGGCCGCGGGTGAGCGCGGGTCCGGCCTGGGCGGGTGGAGCCGGAGGCGGCGGCGTCCGGGGCCCGGGGTCGCACGCGGGGTCCAGCCTGGGGTCGCGGGGGCTTTAAATACCGGGTGGGGGTGGGGGGGACGGAGATATGCAAATCCGTATGCAAATGAGCCGCGGGTGTGAGGCCGGAGGATGACTGTGAGTGTGAGTGTGAAGAAGGGAATAACTGTGAGTGTGTGAGGCAGGGGGATGATTGTGAGTGTGAGGCAGGGGGATGATTGTGAGTGTGAGGCCGGGGGATGATTGTGAGTGTGAGGCAGGGGGATGACAGTGTGAGGCAGGGGGATGGCTGTGAGTGTGAGTGTGAGGCAGGGGGATGACTGTGAGTGTGAGGCAGGGGGATAATAGTGTGAGGCAGGGGGATAACAGTGTGAGGCAGGGGGATGACTGTGAGTGTGAGTGTGAGGCAGGGGGATGACTGTGAGTGTGAGTCTGAGGCAGGGGGACGACAGTGAGTGTGAGGCAGGGGGATGACAGTGAGTGTGAGGCAGGGGGATGACTGTGAGTGTGAGGCAGGGGGATAATAGTGTGAGGCAGGGGGATGACTGTGAGTGTGAGTGTGAGGCAGGGGGATGACTGTGAGTGTGAGTGTGAGGCAGGGGGATGACAGTGAGTCTGAGGCAGGGGGACGACAGTGAGTGTGAGGCAGGGGGATGACAGTGAGTGTGAGGCAGGGGGATGACTGTGAGTGTGAGTCTGAGGCAGGTGGATGACAGTGAGTGTGAGGCAGGGGGATGACCTGGAGCTCAGGCCCCTCCCATCTGCATAATCTGCATATGATTTACATGTGGTCTCAGGACCTAAAGGCTGCACCGAGTCCCTGTTCTCTGTGTGAGTCCGGCTCATTTGCATATGATTTGCATGTGATCTGCATAACGGTCACCTGGTTGTCGTTCTTCACGTTTATTATTTATTGATTAATTATTGATGTTTATTGTGAGGTTTCCTGTGACTCGGCTGCGATTGATTATTGATTATTGATTGTTATTGATTATTGATTATTGATTATTGCAGGTTATTAGTTAATTATTGATGTCATTTATTTATTTTATTTATTTTTATTTATTGTTTTATTATTTTTCCCACTGTTTGATTTATTTATTGATTATTGATTATTGAAGGTCATTAATTAATTATTGATGTCATTTATTTATTTTATTTATTTTTATTTACTATTGTTTTATTATTTTTCCCACTGTTTGATTTATTTATTGATTATTGATTATTGCAGATTATTAATTAATTATTGATGTCATTTATTTATTTTATTTATTTTTATTTATTATTGTTTTATTATTTTTCCCACCGTTTGATTTATTTATTGATTATTGATTATTGCAGATTATTAATTAATTATTGATGTCATTTATTTATTTTATTTATTTTTATTTATTATTGTTTTATTATTTTTCCCACTGTTTGATTTATTTATTGATTATTGATTATTGCAGGTTATTAATTAATTATTGATGTCATTTATTTATTTTATTTATTTTTATTTATTATTGTTTTATTATTTTTCCCACCGTTTGATTTATTTATTGATTATTGATTATTGCAGATTATTAATTAATTATTGATGTCATTTATTTATTTTATTTATTTTTATTTATTATTGTTTTATTATTTTTCCCACCGTTTGATTTATTTATTGATTATTGATTATTGCAGATTATTAATTAATTATTGATGTCATTTATTTATTTTATTTATTTTTATTTACTATTGTTTTATTATTTTTCCCACCGTTTGATTTATTTATTGATTATTGATTATTGCAGATTATTAATTAATTATTGATGTCATTTATTTATTTTATTTATTTTTATTTTTTATTGTTTTTTTATTTTTCCCACCGTTTGATTTATTTATTGATTATTGATTATTGCAGATTATTAATTAATTATTGATGTCATTTATTTATTTTATTTATTTTTATTTATTATTGTTTTATTATTTTTCCCACTGTTTGATTTATTTATTGATTATTGATTATTGAAGGTTATTAATTAATTATTGATGTCATTTATTTATTTTATTTATTTTTATTTATTATTGTTTTATTATTTTTCCCACCGTTTGATTTATTTATTGATTATTGATTATTGCAGATTATTAATTAATTATTGATGTCATTTATTTATTTTATTTATTTTTATTTACTATTGTTTTATTATTTTTCCCACCGTTTGATTTATTTATTGATTATTGATTATTGCAGATTATTAATTAATTATTGATGTCATTTATTTATTTTATTTATTTTTATTTTTTATTGTTTTTTTATTTTTCCCACCGTTTGATTTATTTATTGATTATTGATTATTGCAGATTATTAATTAATTATTGATGTCATTTATTTATTTTATTTATTTTTATTTATTATTGTTTTATTATTTTTCCCACTGTTTGATTTATTTATTGATTATTGATTATTGAAGGTTATTAGTTAATTATTGATGTCATTTACTTATTTTATTTATTTTTATTTATTATTGTTTTATTATTTTTCCCACCGTTTGATTTATTTATTGATTATTGATTATTGCAGGTTATTAGTTAATTATTGATGTTATTTATTTATTTTATTTATTTTTATTTACTATTGTTTTATTATTTTTCCCACCGTTTGATTTATTTATTGATTATTGATTATTGCAGATTATTAATTAGTTGTCAATATTATTTATTGATTTTTGTTTTTTATTTTTATTTATTGTCATTATTTTTATTCTTCTTATTATTTTTTTTTCCCGCCGTTGGATTTATTGATTATCATTGATAATAACAGTTAATAACCGCGATCAATGATCATAGACAAATCAAACGGCGGGAAAAATAAAACGATAATAATAATAATAAAAATAACGATAATAAACAAAAATAAAAAAACACAAATAAACAGATAAATGATATTGATCATCATTAGTTGTTATCGTTGTTTGATCATCTAATTGATCACCGTTAATTCATTAACCGTGACTTTATCATCATTTATCACAGTTTTTCCTGATTCACTTTGCGTCATTTTCTCATTATCTTTCGTCATCATCGTCGTCGTCGCCGCGCTCGCTGATGACGTCATCGATAGCCATCGATCGGGTATTTGATTTTATTATTTTTATTTTTATCGTCGCCGTTTTTCATTCGCTGTGATTTATTTACTTTTATTGTTCGCTGTGAGATTTTTTCCATTAACGATTGTCACTGTCATTGATTATTGATTATTGATTATTGATTATTGATTATCATTGCAGATTATCATGATATCGTTTTTATTATTATTTTATTTCTATTTATTGTCGTCATTTTCATTATTACTGTTTTTTTTTCCCCGCCGTTTGATTGATTTATCATCGTCGATCGCGGTTAATTATTGTTTTCACGGTGATGATTAATTAGTTTAATCAGCGTTAGTTGTTGTCGTTGTTAACAGCAGTAGCTGATCATCGTTAATAATAATTAATTAATCGTTAGCTTTATTGATCACTTATCACGGTTTTTCCGCCTCCGGATTCACTTTGCGTCGTTATTTATTGTTTTTTTTTTCGCCGTCGTCGTCGCGCTCGCTGATGACGTCATCGACAGCCATCGATCGCGTATTTGATTTATTTTATTTTATTTTTATTTTTATTTTTATCGTCGCCGTTTTCATTCGCTGTGATCAATTAATCATTATTGCTCGTTATCGATTATTATTGATTATTGTTTATCGCCGTCACGTGGGTTTATTTTTCTTTTTCTTTGTGATTATTATTTGTTTTCACTGTTACTTTCACGTCACGTCACGTGTTTCCCGTGTTTCACCTGGTTATCGATCATCGTCGATCTCACGATTGGTTATCGTTTATCTCGTTCGCGGTCAGTATTGATCATCGTTTTCTATCTCAGACTTGAACGTTCTTGTTGATCTTTTTACTGTGTGATATTGATTATTATTATTATTGATTATTGATTATTATTTTACCGTCACTCGCTCCCATTATTATTTATTTCGCTATTAATTTGATATTGATTATTATTTTATTATTTTATTATTTTCATTATAATTAATATAATAAGGAAATTATTTATTTTTATGATCCATCATCATCATCGTTATTATTGATTATGATTTTTCGCGCGTATTTAATGTTTTCTCTTCACCAACAATCAGCGCTTTTCATTTTTATTTTCTTTAATAATTTTCGAATCATCGATTATTATCATTATCGTCTCTCACCTTGACCTTACGTGTTTTTATTATTTCTCTGATCGTTTTCGATTATTGATTATCGATTTTCCGTTTGACAAACTCTCGTCCGACTTCACTTGACGTCATTATTATTTTGCTGTTTCGATATTATTTTCTCATCATTTTGCTGTTATTTCATTATTTATCGTTAATCGTTTTATTTTTAATCAATGTCATCGACACTTTTTTTATTTAATTTCCCGTGATCGTTTCATCCCCTTATTGTAAACATCGATCCTCTGCCTATTGATCTCTTCGTTCGCCATAACCATCAATTATTATTGATTTCCGGTTCCTATCGGCTCCGATTCGTCATTTGTTTCCTATTTTCCCATTTTTCTTGTTCCTGTTTTTCCGACTTTGATTTGTCGTTTCGATCAATCGGATATTGATTCTCATTATTGTCGTTATGATTCCGCGGTTCCATCGGACCTGGTTTGTCGTCATTTTTATTTATTTATTTTATTTTTTATTTATTTTTTTTTATTTATTTCCTCTGGATTTTTTATTATTATTATTTCGTTTTCTCGACTCTAAACCTTTTTATTAGTTTTTTTCCTATCGAGACGTCATTTTATTTACTTTCGGCTATGATTCATTATCGATCGTCTATTTATTTTCATCTCGTTATTTCACTCACTGTTTTTATTGATTTTTCATTTTTTCATATGATGAATTTGATTAATTAGGTAACTCATCTCGTAATAATTCGTTTTATTATCAATCTTTATTTCCTTATATTATTATTAATAATTTATTGATTTATTTCGTCCCTCATCACTGTCATCGCTCATTTAATTCATTTTTATCGCCAGTCGGGTCTTAATGACGTTTTATTATTATTTAATTTTTCATTTAATTCCGTCGACTGTTATTAATTTTTATTTCCTTATATTTTATTGATTAGGTGATTAATCGATCATTATTAATTCGCTTTACTGGGGGTTTTTTTTTTGGACTCTGTTTATTAATTAACGTTATTTTATTATCATTTATTCCGGTTCCTTCGCCGCCGACGCGGTGACTTCGATCGATCCGCTGCGATTGATTACGTTTCGCTTCCGCCGTCGCTCGATTTCATCGGCTCGTATTTATTGTTGCGATTTCATCGCCGTCACCCGATCGTAATCAATTTATTATTTCACATTATTATTTGATCGTAATCAATTTATTATGTCACTATTGATTATTATTTGATCGTAATCAAATTTATTATTTAAAATCGATGTTGTTTTATTTTCACAGCCGACTTATCGTGTCTTTATCGTGACTTTTTTTTTTCATTTTATTATGTAATGAAGATCAATACTGTTATCAGTTTGTTGTATCGCGATTATTTTACGGCGTTGTTGACATTAATGTCTGATTATTTTATTATCGACACTAATGTTGTTTATTATCGTCTCATCTCGCCGGCTGCACCTCGTTCTCACTGATGATTCTGGGTTCATTGTTTTATTGATCAGTTATTGTGATTTATCGATCGATTCTTACCGATTATTTTTTTTTAACCGTTTCATTTAACATTTATTAACGTTAAATTATTATTATTATTTCACTGTCTTATGTCGTTATATTTATTATTATTTATGGTTCCTGATCACCATTTTTAAATCAGTATCGTCTATGATTATTTATTATTAATTTTTTATTATTATTGTTATTATTATTTTATTTTTATTTATTTAATATTTTATTTCTATTTATTTTAATTACTATTATTATTATTGTTTTATTTCGCTATCGTCTATTATTATTTCCCGCCGTTTGATTTATTATTATTGATCATTAGTTATTAGGATGATTTTTAAGTCATTCTTTCACAGGGATTAATTTATTTTATATCACGTTACTCATTTTTCTTATTTATGTTTATTTATTTTTGTTTTCATTTTATATTATTAAAGTCGATTTACTCATCATCTCCGTTTCAGTGATTATTTTTATTTATTCATTATTTTAATTTTATTATTATTATATTATCATATATGATCAATTATCTATTTTATATTATATTATTATATTAGTATATTATTATATATTTTATTATTATTATTTATTCATTATTTTAATGTTTTTATATCGTTTGTTGAATAGTATTTATTAGTATATGTCATCTTTTGATTTATTGATTAGTATTTATTATCACAATTATTTACTAATTTTCTCGTTCACTGTTTCATTGATCTTTATCATCAATTTCCATCATTTATATTGATTTATCTTTAGCCGTTACTGTTTTAGACCATTTTTTTATAACCATTGTTTCTTATTATGTATTTTTGTTACTGTTTCATATCGTTTGACTTATTGATTATTGCTCATAATCACTTATCAATCAGTAATGTTATTTACATTCATTTATATTTTTATTACTGTTATTTATGTTTTATTAATATCACTGTTTATATTTCGATTATTATTTATCTATTTTATTTTTTCCCCTTTGTGTATTTCTCGTCCTTTTTTTATTGATTTTTTTCCTGATTATTCGTCATTAATGACTCTTTCTGCAGTGATTGTTTTATATTTATTTATATTTCGATTATTTTCGTCCAAACCTCGTGATTGGTTTTTTTGACTGAGACATTATAATCTCATTTTAATAATAATAATAATAATAATAATAATGTTGTGTTAATGAGACGTCGCTGTTTTCAGGTGTTGTTTTTGTTGAGACAAATTGAATATTTTTTTTTTTCTGCGAGAGATCGATTAACATTGATGATCTAATGAGACGTTGTGGTTTTGATAAGACGGTAATTTTCATGGAATATGATTATTGCGTTAATAATTTAATTTAATGAGATGCTGCTGTTATTTAAGTGTAATGTGAATATTAATTTAACTTGTATATAACTATTTTATGGAGACGTCACAATTTTATTTTAACGCGACGTCATCCGTGTTCTGTTCATGAGACGTCACGATTTATTATTATTATTATTATTATTATTATTATTGTCTTCAGGTCTTTAATTATCATTTACCGACCTAATATTATTAATTGTGTTTTACTTCTCATTATTATTCCGTGGTTTTATCGGATCTGCTTTATTCTCATTTTTATTTCATTTTCTCTTGATTTTCCTCGTTATTTTGTTTCATCGACGCTGAACTTTTTTTTTTTTTTCAAAAATGTAATTTATTCTCTTATTTTTTTTATCATTCGTTTATTTTTTTTATAATTTTATTTATTATTGCATTCGCGGTCTCCAGTCATTTTTATTTTTTATTTTATTTTTTTATGAATTTTATTTATTATTGATTTTATTAATTAGTGACTAATTCTGCCATTATTTATTGATTCATTTATTATTAATTAGTGACTGATTGTGTCATCATCTATTGATTCATTTATTATTAATTTTATTAATTAGTGACTAATTGTGCCATCATTTATTGATTCATTTATTATTAATTTTATTAATTAGTGACTAATTGTGTCATCATTTATTGATTCATTTATTATTAATTTTATTAATTAGTGACTAATTGTGTCATCATTTATTGATTCATTTATTATTAATTTTATTAATTAGTGACTAATTGTGTCATCATTTATTGATTAATTTATTATTAATTTTATTAATTAGTGACTGTGTCATTGTTTATTGATTCATTTATTGTTAATTTTATTAATTAGTGACTGATTGTGTCATCATTTATTGATTCATTTATTATTGATTTTATTAATTAGTGACTAATTCTGTCATTATTTATTGATTCATTTATTATTAATTAGTGACTGATTGTGTCATCATCTATTGATTCATTTATTATTGATTTTATTAATTAGTGACTAATTGTGTCATCATTTATTGATTCATTTATTATTGATTTTATTAATTAGTGACTAATTGTGTCATCATTTATTGATTCATTTATTATTAATTTTATTAATTAGTGACTGATTGTGTCATTGTTTATTGATTGATTTATGATTCTCGCTGTGCATTTAACTTCCTCGTTCTCATTTCTGTCGTCATCGATATTTTTCATCTTTATCGTTGTTCGATTTTACTGACTTGTCGTCATTTTGCATCATTTAATCTCATCGACTACAACTTATCGTCGTCATTGTGACTCATTCACGTTACTGTTATTATTTCATGGACTCGCCCTGCCGGGCTCATTTGCATAGATTTGCATAGGTCTGCGTAACATTCACATTATTTAACGTTCTTATTTCCTTTTATTATTATTCATTATTATGATTATTTATTGATAAAAATTTTATTATTATTGAAAAATAATTTGTAATTATTCATTATTGTCTGACGTTTCTCTATTGATCATTATTATTCACATCGTCATAATTTATTCATCATTATCATTATCATTGCCGATATCATTAGTATTTATCAATTTTTTATATCTACTATTGCTATTAATATTATTATAATTAATATTATAGATAAAAACGACAATTTCTGTTATTATATTATTACAATTATTGATTATTGTTTATCTTGTGATTAGTTATTACTTATCGTTTATTTTCGTATCGTTCACTGTTCATATTTGTCATTGTTTTTTATGTTAGAATCGCGAGTTTTTTGTTACGGTTTTTGTTATTTATTATTCATTGTTGTTAGTGTCACTAATATTATTAATATAATATTATTAATGATTCATTATCGATGTTTAACGTAAAATCAATCGTCGTCCTTTTGACCCCTTTCCTTTGCCGTCGCTATTTTATGGAGTTTTTTGTTATTTTTATCATTTTATTGATATTTCGTCGCCTCACTGACTTCCATTTATTCGCCGCGTTTACCTTTCGCTTTTATTCGCATTTAATTTTATCAACTCGCTTGTGCTGTTATTTATTATTCCATCGGTGTTTTATAAATAACTGATACAATTATTTATGCACATAAATATTTAATTAATTGTTACAATTAATTAAAAATATTACTGTTTTATTGTCGTAATCACCCTATTATTTTATTATGGCATCGTGATGATTCTGTTACTTAATAAGCATTAATATCACGATTTCTTTAAAATTTCATTTAAAATATAAATTATCAAATAATGATAAATAATAATAAGTAATAAAGAGTTTGTCATATTAGCATAATTATTCATTAATTATTTATTTTGTAATTATTCTACTTTATCATTTTATCGGTGACGTTAATATTTTATTACCGTCTTCGTTTTATCTATCGGTCATCGCGATGACTCGTGATCAGGTCACGTCGTGTCACTGACGGATTCTTGTCGGTGACGCTGTTTCACCGTTTCACTTATTGATTATTATTTATTTATTGTCTTCTGTCGTTTTATTCGTCACTATTCGTGGTCCCTGATTATCGGGTTTATGTCGCTTTATTTACGTCTCATCCGCTCTTATTTCCCGCCGTTTCATTGATTTATTATAATAATAATTGATAATAATAATTGATAATAATAATTGATAATAATAATTGATTTATTATAATCGATAATTATTTGTTAAGATTCGTTATTATTATTTTATTCATTATCAGTATTGTTTTATCATTTCACGGTGATTAGTTTATTTTTCACAGCGATTAATTTATTTCACATCATTTTATTTCTGTTTCATTTTATTTTATTTTGTTTATTTTATATTATTTTTATTATTTATTATCTATTTCTATTTTTATTAATATTATAATTTCGTATTATTAGTTTATTTCACATCATTTTATTTCTGTTTCATTTTATTTTATTTATTTTATATTATTTTTATTATTTATTATCTATTTCTATTTTTATTAATATTATAATTTCGTATTATTTTATTTTATATCATTTTATTTCTGTTTCATTTTATTTTATTTTATTTTATTTATTTTATTTCAATTATTTATTATCTATTTTTATTTTTATTATTTTATTTTTATTATTTTATATATTATTTTATTTATTTTTTATCTATTATTTTATTTTTATTATTTTATATATTATTTTATTTATTTTTATTCATTTATTTTTATTTATTATTGTTATTATACTTTCGTATTATTTACATTTGCTCATCATCTCCGACTGTTTTTATTAATTATCACTTATTGATTGTTGTAAAGGTTTTGTCTCACTCGCCGATTACTTTTTATTATTTATCATCAATTGGTTCATCGTTTATCATTTATTATGACGACGATTCACCGCCGTCAATCACCGACGTCCATGTCACCGTCACTTTCCACCGTTTCCGTCACTATTATCGATTATTTATCAGTTATCACCTCTCGCTGCCCCACGGACGTATTTCGGGTTGTTTTTTTACCGTCGTCGCTTAACTATTTATACGTCGTTGTTCTGCGTTTGTTTATTGTTCGCGCCGTCATCATTATCGATAATTATCAATTATTTTACTTCCTATTGATATTAATAATATTTATGGTAAAAATTTGCATTTTCTGATCCATCGTCACCGCCGTTCATTTTATAGCCGTAATCAATCGTTATTTATCTCGCTGTTTTTTTATTTATCGTTATTATTTAATTGGGAATCATTGATCAACTATTTTTTATTTATCGTTATCATTTAATTGGGAATCATTGATAAACTATTTTTTATTTATCGTTATTATTTAATTGGGAATCATTGATCAACTATTTTTTATTTATCGTTATTATTTAATTGGGAATCATTGATCAACTATTTTTTATTTATCGTTATTATTTAATTGGGAATCATTGATCAACTATTTTTTATTTATCGTTATTATTTAATTGGGAATCATTGATCAACTATTTTTTATTTATCGTTATTATTTAATTTGGAATCATTGATCAACTATTTTTTATTTATCGTTATTATTTAATTGGGAATCATTGATCAACTATTTTTTATTTATCGTTATTATTTAATTTGGAATCATTGATCAACTTTTTTTTATTTCTCGTTATCATTTAATTTGGAATCATTGATCAACTTTTTTTTATTTCTCGTTATCATTTAATTTGGAATCATTGATCAACTATTTTTTATTTATCGTTATCATTTAATTGGGAATCATTGATCGCCGTCACGATCCGTACAAATATCGTCATTTTTTTTTACTGACGTGAATTTATTTGCCGATTTCCTCGTGTTTATTACCTGTTATCGGTCGCGACTGTTTCCAATCATTTATATTGATTTATTTCTCTCTCGCGATTGTTTTATATCGTTTTATCGCTATTGATTATTGTTCATCCCTGCGATTGTTCCGCGGCGTTTGATTTGTTATTGATCATCACGATCGCTCATTCACATGATCAATCACAGTAACGTGCGTTGTGGTTATTATTTATTATTAATCACTGATATTACTCACGTGTTCATCGTTATTCGCGTATTTTGCGCGTCCGCCGTCGTCTGCCTCGCGTCACGCGTGACGATTGACGACGATCCGCTGTGATTTTTTTCTATTATTAGTTTCGCGCAAACGCCGTGATTTTTTTATTGACGTGAATTCATTTTATTAATTTACCGTTTTACTAATTTATTGATTTTCATGTTTCGTTAATTTGCCGCTCTGCTGATTTATTCATCGATTTTCATGCGACGTCACCATTTTCCGATGCGATTTCTGTCGTTGATTCATTGATCGCAATCGGTTACCGACGTCGTTACTGATTTATGTTTACGTCGTTTTTTACTTCACGTTTGTCGTTTTTTTATTTTTTATTTTCCTTTTTACGGCGACAGGTTGAATATTGTGATTTTTTCCACGAGAAATTGATATCGATATTTTCACGATCGGCTGCTGTTTAGGTGAGTTATCGATTTCACCGCGGCGCGATCGCAGCTCTAATTTATTTAAACGGAACATTATTAATAATATTGACATCAATTGATTATATTTATATTTAAATTAACATCAACATTATTATTAATGTTGACATCAATTGATTATATTCATATTTAAATTAACATCAACATTATTAATAATATTGACATCAATTGATTATATTTATATTTAAATTAACATCAACATTATTAATAATATTGACAACAATTGATTATATTTATATTTAAATTAACATCAACATTATTATTAATATTGACATCAATTGATTATATTTATATTTAAATTAACATCAACATTATTATTAATATTGACATCAATTGAATTGACATCAATTGATAATATTTATATTTAAATTAACATCAACATTATTATTAATATTGACATCAATTGATTATATTTATATTTAAATTAACATCAACATTATTATTAATATTGACATCAATTGATTATATTTATATTTAAATTAACATCAACATTATTAATAATATTGACATCAATTGATTATATTTATATTTAAATTAACATCAACATTATTATTAATATTGACATCAATTGAATTGACATCAATTGATTATATTTATATTTAAATTAACATCAACATTATTATTAATATTGACATCAATTGATTATACTTATATTTAAATTAACATCAACATTATTATTAATATTGACATCAATTGAATTGACATCAATTGATTATATTTATATTTAAATTAACATCAACATTATTATTAATATTGACATCAATTGATTATACTTATATTTAAATTAACATCAACATTATTAATAATATTGACAACAATTGATTATATTCATATTTAAATTAACATCAACATTATTATTAATATTGACATCAATTGATTATATTTATATTTAAATTAACATCAACATTATTATTAATATTGACATCAATTGATTATATTTATATTTAAATTAACATCAACATTATTATTAATATTGACATCAATTGATTATATTTATATTTAAATTAACATCAACATTATTAATAATATTGACATCAATTGATTATATTTATATTTAAATTAACATCAACATTATTATTAATATTGACATCAATTGAATTGACATCAATTGATTATATTTATATTTAAATTAACATCAACATTATTATTAATATTGACATCAATTGATTATACTTATATTTAAATTAACATCAACATTATTATTAATATTGACATCAATTGAATTGACATCAATTGATTATATTTATATTTAAATTAACATCAACATTATTATTAATATTGACATCAATTGATTATACTTATATTTAAATTAACATCAACATTATTAATAATATTGACAACAATTGATTATATTCATATTTAAATTAACATCAACATTATTATTAATATTGACATCAATTGATTATATTTATATTTAAATTAACATCAACATTATTATTAATATTGACATCAATTGATTATATTTATATTTAAATTAACATCAACATTATTATTAATATTGACATCAATTGATTATATTTATATTTAAATTAACATCAACATTATTAATAATATTGACATCAATTGATTATATTTATATTTAAATTAACATCAACATTATTATTAATATTGACATCAATTGAATTGACATCAATTGATTATATTTATATTTAAATTAACATCAACATTATTATTAATATTGACATCAATTGATTATACTTATATTTAAATTAACATCAACATTATTATTAATATTGACATCAATTGAATTGACATCAATTGATTATATTTATATTTAAATTAACATCAACATTATTATTAATATTGACATCAATTGATTATACTTATATTTAAATTAACATCAACATTATTAATAATATTGACATCAATTGATTATATTCATATTTAAATTAACATCAACATTATTAATAATATTGACATCAATTGATTATATTCATATTTAAATTAACATCAACATTATTATTAATATTGACCTCAATTGATTATATTTATATTTAAATTAACATCAACATTATTATTAATATTGACATCAATTGATTATATTTATATTAACATCAATATTTACATTCATTTGTTATATTTATTTACCTCAATATTTAAATTTATTCATTATCATATTGATGATATTTACATTTATATTTGTATTAACGTCAATTTATTTCCAATTTATCGATATTGAGACGCGACGGTTTTACCCGACGTTTTTCTCGCGGCCGCGGTTCTCGGAAACGATTTTTATTGGGATTTAATTCGCGGTCGCGGCTTCTCCTGCGACGTCGCCGTCATCGTCTTATTGACGAAATATCTTCATCAGAACCAATAAAATGATGAGAAATCGACGTCAACGACGACGTCAAACAGTTACAACAACAAACTGATGATAATAAATAAATATTGATGTCGGTTTTGTTGCCATTTGTGTAATTTTTTAACAATTGTTAAAATTGATTGTTTATTATTATTCAGTATCATTGATTATATCAGTGATTTTTCCATTGATTATTACAGTGATGTTTCCATTGATTATTATATTGAATATTACATTATTACAATGATTATTACAGTGATTTTTACAGTGATTAGTATATTGATTATTATATTGATTGATTATTATATTATTACATTGATTATTGATTATTACATTGATTATTACATTATTACAGTGATTTTCACAGTGATTATTACATTACTATATTGATTATTACATTGATTATTGATTATTACACTGATTGATTATTATATTATTACATTGATTATTACAGTGATTTTTACATTGATTTTTACATTTATTATTATATTGATTATTACAGTGATTATTATATTATTACATTGATTATTGATCATTACATTGATTATTACCTTATTACACTGATTGTGACAGTGATTATTAGTGATTGATTATTATGTTATTACATTGATTATTACATTCATTATTGATCATTACATTGATTATTAGTGATTATTACATTGATTATTACAGTGATTATTATATTGATTATTACAGTGATTGATTATTGATTATTACATTGATTATTACATTATTACAGTGATTTTTACATTGATTTTTACATTTATTATTATATTGATTATTACAGTGATTGGTTATTATATTATTACATTGATTATTATCATGTGGATTATTGATTATTACATTGATTATTGATTATTACATTATTACATTGATTATTACATTGACTATTATATTGACTATTACAGTGATTGATTATTACATTGATTATTGATTATCACCCGGCTGTGTTATTGGGACGTCATCGTAACGATCATCATTTAAACGACGTCATTGTTTCGCACGTAATCGCTTTATTGACGCGACGTCGTCGTGATCAAACCGTAGCTGAACCATCAGCCGATTGTGATCAGTTATTGATCAGCATCAGCTCTGACGCGTTGTCGCGACGTCGCCGGTTGAACGAGATTCTATTTATCGCTTCACTGACATAACGTCGTCATTTCCTTCTCGTGGGATGTAATTAACATCTTATTTGCATATTGTAATTATGTTAATGAGGCTGTAATTAGCATATGAATTCATCTTAATGAGATGTCGATGCTGTTTTTTCAGATATTATTATTTTAATTAATCTTTTCTATTTGCATATGATCATTATGTTAATGAGATTATAATCATATTCAAATGAGCCGTCCTCACCCTTCTCACCTCCCTTTCTGACTCCGCCCCCGCAGGCCCCGTGAGCGCAGACAGGAAGTCAGCGTCACCGCCTGCGGCCATCGCGGCCCCGCCCTGCGGTACCCGGATGACGTCACTCACGCTCTGCCCCGCCCCCGGACGCCATGACGGTCGGACGCCAGGCCCTGCTGGGAGGCGGAGTTAGTGGGACCAGAACCCCAGGGAGCTGAGCTGTCAGTCACCGAGGCCACGCCCACCGAGGCCACGCCCACCGAGGCCACGCCCGCGGCATCAACTGACAGATGGGGTGAGAAGCCCAGGCTCCGTTACCCACAATCCTCTGCTCACACAGTGAGGCGTCTGTCACAGAAGCCCCGCCCATCGCAGCCCCGCCCCTTGAAGTCCCGCCCCAGCTCTCGTGACGTCACCAAACCTGACAGGAAGTGGGAGAGAAGTGACAGGAAGTGACCGGAGACTGACAGGAAGTGGACAGACACTGACAGGAAGTCGGGAATTCACAGGAAGCGGCTGAAAGGGGACCTCAGGCAACAGGAAGTGGCCCGGGAACCGACAGGAAGTGACGTTTACGCCACAGGAAACGATTTGCTAGAAACCGGAAGTGGCCGTCGTGTGACAGGAAGTGACTGTGCAGCCGCCGGAAGTGCACAGCCGGTCACAGGAAGTGACCTTGTTCAACAGGAAGTGACAGCCCATCGTCAGGGGTCGCTGTGACATCATAGGAAGCAAAAAATTGTAATAGGAAGTGACTGTGACATAACAGGAAGTGGCTCTGTGACAACAGGAAGTGACCATTTTGAACTTGGGAGTCGGCCTCAGACGACGGCAGCGACCTCACTCAGACAGGAAGTGATCCCAGCATAACAGGAAGTCGCCACAACCTCACAGGAAGTGTCTGCGATCTAACAGGAAGTGTTGGTCTCCTGGACAGGAAGTCAGTTTCCTAACAGGAAGTTGTTGACCCATCACAGGAAGTGAGTGAATACTAGCAGGAAGTGATTCTCTGGATCAGGAAGTGACCTGTGTATAACAGGAAGTGGCTTCTCCACCACAGGAAGTGACCGCGTTCTAAAATATATTGAGAATCCCGGTCCCGTCCTGGGCTCCTCAAACCGGAAGTGACCCGTTCGTGACAGGAAGTGACTGCGTCATCACAGGAAGTGTCGGTTTTGTGGCCATAACTCGCTCTACGGAGCCGGAAGCGACCTGTTTGCAACAGGAAGTGCCTTCCCCGTCACAGGAAGTGACCACATATTAACAGGAAGTGTCATCCCTGCGACCGGAAATGACATTTTAAAACCGGAACTGAGCTGTTCATCACAGGAAGTGGCACCTGGGTAACAGGAAGTGACCGTTTTCTAACAGGAAGTCTCCTTTTTGTGACCGGAAGTGACTCTCTCCAAACAGGAAGTGTCCGGGGACCTCACAGGAAGCCCCACATCTCCGACCCCCAGCGTCCCGGACGTCACCATGCCCCGCCCCCGGGCCCCCCGGCCGCCCTCCGTGGCATGGGCGTGGCTGTGGGCGTCGTGCCTGTGTCTGGCAGCGTCCGGCGAGGCCCCGCCCACGCCGCACCCGGTGGTGGTGACGAACTACGGGAAGCTGCGCGGGGTGCGGACGTCGCCGCCCACGGAGCTGCTGGGCCCCGTGGACCAGTTCCTGGGCGTCCCGTACGCGGCCCCGCCCACGGGCGAGCGCCGGTTCCAGCCGCCCGAGCCGCCGTCCTCGTGGGCGGGGACGCGCAACGCCACGCGTTTCGCGCCCGTGTGCCCGCAGCCGCTGGACGAGCGCGCGCTGCTGCGCGACATGCTGCCCGCCTGGTTCACCGGCAACATGGACGCCCTGGCCGCCTACCTGGCCGAGCAGAGCGAGGACTGCCTGTTCCTCAACGTCTACGCGCCCGTGGACGGTGAGGGGCGGGGCCTCGGAGGGGGCGGGGCCTCGGCTGGGCGGGCGGGGCCTCGAGGGGGCGGGGCGGTGACGTCGTCGTGGGGTGAGGGGCGAGGTCACGGGGTGAAACCGTGTGGCCGGGGTGGAGACGATGTCATCTGACTGGGGGCGCAGTCGTGGGGTGGGGGGGCGGGGCCTCGGGGGGATGACGTCATTGGGTCTGAGGTGACATCATCGGGATCAAATGGCGTCACCACGATGGGGATGTGATGTCATCGGGCCCGGGTCCATGGGGATGATGTCATCGTGTTGGGGATGATGTCATGGGAAACGTAGGTGACGATGATGTCATTGGGGAGGAAGTGATGTCATCAGGTGAAAAGACGCCATCGGGGGCGGGGCCACGGAGCGACTGTGTGACCCCGTGAGCCTCAGATCCCGTGAGGGGAACCATGACGTCATCCCCGATGTCCGCATGTCATTTGCATATTTAAATCATGTTAATTTATTCATCAAAAGCTGGACTGCGGTCGCTGCTCATTTGCATACATTTGCATGCGTGTGAGTGTTCCTCTTGTGTCCGCCTCATTGGGAGTCTCTTCAGCGTAAGCCCCGCCCCCGCTCACGGGGCTCATTAGCATGTAGTGAATTTGCATAAATGCACGTGAACCTGAACGTCCGCCATTTTGTCCGCGTTTGCCCGTCGATTTCAATAAATTTGCATAATTATGAACGTCCAACTTGGTCGTCATTGCCATTAACTTGCTCGCCCACGTCCATTTGCATAACTTTGCATATCTGTGTCTGTGTCCACAGCAGGATCTGCATCTCCATCCCGGTCATTTATGTGCGTGGATAATTTGCATAAATTTGCATGTGCCTGCCCACAATCCTCTCAGGCCCGAACCTGAGACATTTGCATACGCCTGTGTGACTCACGCTCTCATTTGCATGCATTTGCATAGCCACGACCGCCCACTCTCCTCCATGCTCCGGCCCCGCCCCTGAATGACGTCATCCCGCCCAAATCATCCTGCTGTTCCCGTCCCGCCCTCTGGACCCCGGTGATGTCATCGCCTCGGACGTTTAATTTTCCCGATTTAAACGTTTTTTATATTTTTTTTTCACGGATCCGCCGCCTCGCGGTCGCACGTCCCGGATTGTTTTTGGCCCCCGACCCCTCACCCGCCATCTTGGCGCCGCGGATCCCGGTTCCGTCTTCATTTCTGGGTTTGTTTTTTTTTTTTTTATTTCCTCCCCCGACCCCAGGAGCCGACAGTCGGAAATCGGCGGACGACGTCGCCGGTCGCGACCGCGGTGACGACGAAGGTAGAATTTTTCCTTTTTTTTTTTTTTTTTTCTTTTTCTTCTGTGTGAATTTGTTTTTTCTATTCATTTTTTTTTTCCAAATTTTCTTAACTTTTTTTCTTCCGTAAAATTCTTTCTTTCGTTTTTACTTAAAATTTTTGTTTTTTTTTTTTTTTTCTTGCGAAGTTTCCGTCGCCGCCTCCGCCGTCGCCCGGTGCTCGCGCAACAGAATGAATAACGACAATGATCTTTGCTTTTCAAACGCCCGAATTCTCGTTCGACGTCTTTCTATTTTTTTGACCCAGAAATCGTAAAAATCTGTTTTTCTTCCCGTCTCAGAAACTGGAAAAAAAAAAAAGAGAAAAAACTCAATTTATTATTTTTCCAAATTTTTTCAAAATTAAAAATGTTATTTTTTTAAACAAAATTTTCATGTCTTGATTATTGTTTTTCTTTTCATTGAAAACACTTTAAAAAAAAAAAAGAAAAAAAAGATAAAATTAAAAATCAACTTTTTTTCCCCAAAATCAACTTTTTTTTTTTCATGAACTTTTTTCTCTTTAATTTTCAATTTTTACGTTTTTTTTAAAAAAAAAAAATTAAATGAAATAAAATAAAAAAAAACCTAAATTAGAAAATTTTTTTCTTTTTTTTTCTAATAAATTTCACTTAATTCGCTCTGATTTTTTATTTTCAAATTTAATTTTTGATTTTTCTCCCCGCGTTTCCCCCCCCCCCGTGGGCGCCGACCCCGCGTGACCCCAAACGCGTTTCCTTCCTGTCACATTATTATTTTGCCGTCATGGCGTTGATGACTCCGCCCCCAGACCCGCCCCCACCGGAAGTGCCGTCCCCCTGCTCGGGTCTGAGGCAGGGGCATGACTGTGACTTCTCCACCGGTGACACCGCAGTCGGGCCTGGGAAATAGGAGTTTGGGTTCCATTTGTGGAAGATTATGTAAATTAGCATGCAAATCAGCTATGCAAATCTCCATGAGGAATTTAAATAGGGGAGGTTTTCACAGATTGTAGAGGAAAGTGGAAGCTGGTCTATGAATATTGATGAGGTCGTTTGCATAATGAGAAAGACATTTGCATGGTCCCCTCTGGTGATGGAGACATCCACAAGGAGGCATTAGCATAACTCCCTCATTAGCATATGCTCATTTGCATATTCACCATCCACATCCCTATTGTTATTTGCATAATGATGGCACCGGCCACGCCCACTCTCAATAAAGACTGCATGGAAATCAGACTGGGCGCATTTGCATGGCCACGCCCCACAATGTGAGGCCGATTTGCATAGACATTTGCATACGCACAGCAGAGGCTCCGCCTGTCCTGATGGGATGGATGCGGTTATTCAAGAGCACATCTCATTTGCATGTTAATGATGCTAATTAGCATATTTTCCTGTGTTCATCCTGTTACTGTTTGTTAATAAAATCACTATTATGCACCTCATTTGCATACGCCCCGCCCCACACTGTGAGGAGACGTGAATATTCATGTGCTCATTTCCATACCTGCCCTCATTTGCATATCTTGCAATATCAGCCTCGCTTCAGAGTGGAAGTGGGTAGGACAGGAAGTGATGCTGCCAGACAGGAAGTTGACATCTCAGACAGGAAGTGACCGTGTCTGAGACAGGAAATGGGCGTATTTAAGGCAGGAAGTGTGCGTTTCATAGACAGGAAGTCGCCATATTAGACAGGAAGTGGGTGTGTCAGACAGGAAATGGGCGCAAGTAGCCGTATTATAAATTAGCCATATTAGACAGGAAGTGGGCGTGTCAGAGACAGGAAGTGAGCGTGTCAGACAGGAAGTGGGCATCTATGACAGGAAATAGGCATTTTGTACAGGAAGTGCGTGTGTTTTGACAGGAAGTGGCCTCATTTGAGACAGGAAGTACCAGTCAGACAGGAAGTGGCCATTTTACAGAAAGGAAGTAGCTACATTGTACAGGAAGTGGGTGTGTCAGGCAGGAAGTGGGCGTGTCAGAGACAGGAAGTGGGCGTGCCGGGCGCCCCTGACCCCGCCCCCGCCCCGCAGACCCCCACGACCCCGGCGGCAGGAAGCCGGTCATGGTCTACATCCACGGCGGCTCCTACATGGAGGGCACCGGGAACATCATGGACGGCAGCGTCCTCGCCAGCTACGGCGGCGTCATCGTCGTCACCGTCAACTACCGCCTGGGCGTCCTGGGTGAGCCCCGCCCCGGACACGCCCCCCCGTGTGACCCCACGACCCCGGATAGCACAGGTGTGACCCCCGGTGGCCCCGACACCCCCAGGTGACCACTTTGACCCTCAGTGACCCTGTGACCCCAGGTATGACCATATGTGGTACAGCTGTGACCCCGTGACCTCTGCTGACCCCTGTGACCCCACCTCTGGTTACAGACAGTACAATTGGGACCCCGGGATGTCACGTGTGACCCCGTGTGACCCCCATTTGACCCATGTGTGACCCCTGTATGACCCTGATGGACCCACGTGACCCTGTGTAACTTTGTGTGACCCCAGGTTACCCCATATCACTCCCATGTGACCCCGTATAACCCTGTTACCTCCATGTGACACATGTGCCCCCCATGTGACCCCTGTGTGACCCCATGTGACCCACATTTGACCCCATGTGACCCACATTTGACCCCATGTGACGCGTGCGTGACCCTGTTACCCCCATGTGATGCTGTGTGACCCCGTGTGACCCCACTGACCCCGCCCCTCGCCCCCCGCAGGGTTCCTGAGCACGGGCGACCAGGCGGCCAAGGGTAACTACGGGCTGCTGGACCAGATCCAGGCGCTGCGCTGGGTGGAGGAGAACGCGGGCGCCTTCGGGGGGGACCCCAAGCGCGTGACCGTGTTCGGGTCGGGCGCCGGCGCCTCCTGCGTGAGCCTCCTGACGCTGTCACACTACTCGGAGGGTGAGCGTGGGCGGGGCCGGGGGCGGGGAAGTGGGCGGGTCCTGGGTGAGAAAATAATGGGCGGGAAGAGATTTGTGGGCGGAGCCGAGGTGGGCGGGGCCTGGAGTTTGCAGGGTCTGTGCTGGGCCACAGCAGGGTGGGGCTTCAGCTGGGCGTGGCCTGGGTGGGTGGGGCTTCTGGTGCTGGTGGGCGGGGTCTGTGGTGGACACCCGTCCCCGAGGCCCCGCCCATCCGCAGATGACATCACCTGACTGCTCTCCCTGTCTTGGCCCCGCCCCTTTCCATGACCCCGCCCATTCTTTCTTCCTTCACTTCCCACATGATGCTCACTCAACCTGTGGCCCCGCCCACTGTGTGACTCCGCCCCTTATTTATAACCACACCCATATTTCCTGACCCCGCCCCCTTCTTTTGACCGTCCCCGCTTTTTCTGACACCGCCCATTATTTCCAACCCCACCCGTGTCCTCCGACCCCACCCCCGACTTTGACCCCGCCCATTATCCTTTCTTCACTTCCTCCCATGATGCTCACGCGACCCGTGTTCCCGCCCACTGTGTGACTCCGCCCTTCATTTATGACCACACCCACATCCTCTGACTCCGCCCACATCATCATGCCCCGCCCACGGCCCCGCCCTCCCGTGACCCCGCCCCCAGGCCTGTTCCAGAAGGCCATCATCCAGAGCGGGACGGCGCTGTCCAGCTGGGCCGTGAACTACCAGCCGGCCCGGTACGCGCGGGCGCTGGGCGAGCGCGTGGGCTGCGGGTCGGGCGCGGACTCGACGGCGCTGGTGTCCTGCCTGCGCGGGAAGGACGCGGGCGAGCTGGCGCGGGCGGGCGTGGCCCCGGCCACCTACCACGTGGCCTTCGGGCCCACGGTGGACGGCGACGTCATCCCCGACGACCCCCAGATCCTCATGGAGCAGGGCGAGTTCCTCAACTACGACATCATGCTCGGGGTCAACCAGGGCGAGGGCGCGCGGTTCGTCGACGGCCTCGACCTCGACGGCGGCGGCGACGGCGACGGGGACGGCGAGGATGGCGTGGACGGCGGCGGGGGCGGGGTGTCGGCCGTGGCCTTCGACCTCGCGGTCGCCGGGTTCGTGGACGACCTGTACGGCGGGGGCGGGGCCGGGGGCGGGGACGGCGGCGCGGCGCTGCGGGAGACGGTCAAGTTCATGTACACGGACTGGGCCGACCGCGAGAACCCCGAGGCCCGGCGCAAGACGCTGGTGGCGCTGTTCACCGACCACCAGTGGGTGGCGCCCGCCGTGGCCACCGCCGACCTCCACGCCCGCTACGGCTCCCCCACCTACTTCTACGCCTTCTACCACCGCTGCCACGGCGGCGGGGGCGGGGGCGGGGGCGGGGGCGGGGTTGGGGGCGGGGCCGGAGGAGGCGTGGCCGAGGCGGGCGGGGACGCGGCCCACGGCGACGAGGTGCCCTACGTGTTCGGCGTCCCCATGGTCGGCCCGACCGACGTCTTCGGCTGCAACTTCTCGCGCAACGACGTCATGCTCAGCGCCGTCGTCATGACCTACTGGACCAACTTCGCCAAGACGGGGTGAGCGCGGGGTCGGGGGTCGGGGGTCGGGGGTTGTCGTCGGGGTCACTGGTTCAGATTTTGGGGACATGGATTTGGGTTCGGGGTCGGGGGTCGGGGGGTCGATCGGGGTCAGGTCCAGGCTTGGGCGTCGGTGTCAGAGCCTGGGGTCAAGGGTCACAATTGGGGTCGTGAACTCACATCCTGAGGTCGCGGGGACGGAGCCCTGAGGTCGGCATTGGGGTCGGGGGTTTGAGTCTCAGGGTCGAAGGTCGTGGGGTCAAATCCTGAGGTCGGGGTCGCGGATCTGCGATCAGGGTCGGCAGTTTGAGCCCTGGGGTCAGAGGTTTGTGTCGGGGTCGGACTCCAGGGTCAAGGGTCACAGTTGGGGTCAACTGTCCGGGGTCCTGGGGTCATCAGGGTTGGTCCCTGGGGTTGGCATTGGGGTCAGAGGTCACAACCTCAGGGGTCCGAGTCTCAGGGTCGGAGGTCATTGGGGTCAGATTTCGGGTCCAGGGTCACCAGGTCGCGGGTCAGACCCCGGGGTAGCCTGGGGTCGCAGGTTCGGACGCCAGAGCAGGAATCAGGGTCGGACCCCGAGGTCAGAGGTCGTGGGTTCGGGTCCCGGGTGGGGTCAGAGGTCAAATCAGGGAGGCGTGATGGGGGTCGGCGTTTGAATCTGGGGTCAGATGTCAGGGTCTGACCCCGGGGTCGGGGGTCACCGGGTCACCTGTGAGGTCAGAGGTCACGGGTTCGCCTCCCAAATCACGCTGACTGTGTCTTTCCTCCCCCTCCCTCCCCGACTCCGCCCACCCGGCCCCAAACTCCGCCCCCCTACCCCTCCCCCCCCCCCGCAGGGACCCCAACCAGCCGGTGCCGCAGGACACGAAGTTCATCCACACGCGTCCGAACCGGTTCGAGGAGGTCGCGTGGTCCAAGTACGACCCCCGCGAGCAGCTCTACCTGCACATCGGGCTCCGCCCCCGCGTGCGCGACCACTACCGCGCCACCAAGGTCGCGTTCTGGCTCGAGCTGGTCCCCCACCTGCACGGCCTGGGCGACGCCCTGCAGTACCTCAGCACCACCACGCGGGCCGCGCCCTCCGACCCCGACAACATGGCCGCCGCCGCCACGCGCCGGGCCCCGCCCCCCGCCCGGGCCCGGCAGGCCACGCGGCGGCCCGCGGTGACCTCGTCGATGACGTCATCGTCGGTGACGTCGCTGGGGGCGGCGCCGCCGCCCGGGCGCGGCCGGGGCGGGGACCCCGGGGGGGCGTCGGTGCTGATCGAGACGCGGCGCGGCGGCGACTACTCCACGGAGCTGAGCGTCACCATCGCGGTCGGGGCCTCGCTGCTCTTCCTCAACGTCCTGGCCTTCGCCGCCCTCTACTACAAGAAGGACAAGCGGAGGCACGAGAGCCACCGCCGGACCCCGGGGTCGGCCGCCGGCGGCTCCGGGGGGGTCGGGAGGCCCGTTTCCGGTCCCGGGAGCGTCCGGGGAGCCGCTTCCGGTTTCGGGAGGGGCACTTCCGGTTTTGCCGGAGCCACTTCCGGTCCCAGGGGAACCAGTTCGGGCCCCGGGGGATCCCGGGGACCCACTTCCGGGTCTGGGGGGCTCACTTCCGGTCTAGGCCACGCCCCCGGCGCCGGCCGCTGGCCCGGGAACGAGGCGTCGTCGGACGGGATGGGGAACTGGCGCGGCGGGGACTGCGTCAAGATGGCGGAGGGGGCGGGGCCGGGCGGGGTCGAAGGCCTGCGCCTGACCTGCCCGCCCGACTATGCGCTCACCCTGAGGCGCTCGCCCGACGACGTCCCGCTCGCCGCCGCCACCGCCGCCGCCGCGGCCCCGCCCCCCGGCGCCGCCATCACGATGATCCCGGGGTCGCTCGCCGCCACCTTCAACAGCTTCGGGCCGGGCTCCGCCTCCTCCGCCGCCGGCTCCGCCCCCCCGGGGTCGGGGCTGCCCCACGGACACTCCACCACCCGGGTATAGCGGGCGTCGGACGCTCGTGGGCGGAGGACACAGACTCCCAGGATGCACCTGGGTGGCCTAGGCCACGCCCCCGGCCCCGCCCACGCCGACCCGGGATGCACGGGTGGGGTCGCGGGTTCTCGTCCCGGCCCCGCCCACTCTGTAGATGTGGGGGACGGGGGCGGGGTCGGGGAGACCCGGGTGGGCGGTGCCCGGAGGGTTAAACTGGACAGAACCGGAACGAGCCGGACTCAAGTGGAGTCGACAGGACTGAACCGGATGGGACTGGATTGAACCATAAATGATCCGGATAAAACTGGATTTAACCGGACCAGACGGGGTTGGACCAGATTTCACTGGATTGAACTGACATAAACCGGACTGAACCGGATTGAACCAGAAAAAACTGGACAGAACCTGATTGAACTGGACCAGGCTGCACTGCACCGGATCAAACTGGTTATAACTGGATTTAAGGGATCGATTCCGGAATGAACTGGGTTGAAGTGGACGGAACTGGAATGAGCCGGAACCGGAACTGGACAGAACCTGATTTAACTGGACCAGACTGAACCGGATTGAACTGGAATAAACTGCATAGAACCAGTTTGGACCTGATTTAACTGGACTGAACTGGAACAAACCGATCAGAACAGGATTCGACTGGACAGAACTGGACCGAACCCGAAAAAAAAACTGGATCGAACCTGATTTAACTGGACCAGGCTGCACTGCACCGGATCAAACCGGTTATAACTTGATGTAACTGGGCTGCACCAGATTGAACCGGATCGAGCCGGAATAAACTGCATAGAACCAGATTGAGCCGGATTTAACTGGTCTGAACTGGATAGAACCTGATTAAACTGGTCTGGACCAGACTGAGCCGATTAGAACTCGATTTGATTGGATTGAACCGAATTGCGCTGGACAGAACTGGAATAAACCGGAGGGAACTGGATTGAGAACCCGACTGAACCAGAATGAACTGGTTACAGCTCGATTTCACTGGATTGAACCGGACTGAACCGGATTCGGCCAGAATAAACCAGATAAAACCAAACTGAACTGGAATAAAGGTTTTATTTTTTATCGGATTGAACCGGAATAAACAGGATTTAATCAGAAAACAAGCGGCAGAGCTGGAATGAACCGGAATGAACCGGACTGAACTGGAATAAACCGGTTTGTGCTGGGTTGAATCAGACTGAACCAGAATAAACAGGGTTTAACCTGATTGAACCTGACTAGACCTGACAGAGCCAGATTGAACTGGAATGAACCTGATGGAACCGGATTAAAGTCCATTGATCCGTAACCGGATTCAACCGGACAGAACTGGACTGAACCGGACAGAACGAGAGCCGACCAGGCAGATCCGGACTCAGCCGGATCAGCTGGACCAGAGTCAGAGCCGACAGGATCGAAGGAGACTGAACCGGATTGAACCGGAAGAAACCGGATCAGACCGGATTGAACTGGATCGAACTTGTCTGTTGGGCTGAACCAGGATAAACAGGACTGAGCCGGACAGAACCTGATTGAACCAGATCGAACTGGACGGAACCAGATGGAAATTTTCTTATCGGCTGGAACCGGATTGAACCGGAATAAACCGGATTGAACTCTGTGTATTGAGCTCAACCACAACAAACAGGATCAAACCGGCCTGAACTGGACGGAACTTTTTTATCGGATGGAACCAGAAGGAACCGGATGGAACCGGATGGAACCGGTCAGAACCGGCTCCGCCCCCGTCCGCCGCCGCAGGCGACTCTATTTAATTCCAGGACAGATCACAATCTTTAACCCCGCCCCCCCGCGGCCGCGGTCTCCGCCCCCTGACCCCGCCCTCGTAGCCCAGGCTACCCCGCTGGCCCCACCGCGGCCCCGGGTGCCGACTATGCACAAAACAGAACCAGGAAGAACCGGTCGACGCGGACGGACGAACACACAGACCCCGTGCCGCGGTGGGGGCGGGGTCAGTGTCAGGGGCGGGGCCTGGGAGGGCGGGGCCTGTATTTAAATGAGGCGGTTTATAAAGTTTAAAGGAAATTTACCGGAAGCCTGGTTGTTGTTGATTTGAGACGCACCCGGGCCAGCCTGGGCTAAAGGTGGGGGTTTTGGGCAGCCTGGGCTAATGGTGTAGCCCAGGCTGCCCCACATCTCCCTCCAAACACGAGGTGCATGGAGCGAGAAGTGGGGTCACCTGGGGTAGGCGAGGCCGGACGTCATCATGGGATAGCCTGGGGTAAAGGAAGAAAAGACACCAGACGGATGCGGGTCGGTGTGAGACACTGGGATAGGAACCTGAGACAGCCTGGGCTACGCACATGGAAGGGTGGGGCAGCCTGAGCTACAAAGAGGGAGCATGAGGCCAGCCTGGGCGATACAGAGGAAGAAACTGGATAACCTGGGCTATGTGGGGAGGGGGGGGAGAAACGTGGCAGCCTGAGCCACAAGCTCAGTGACACGGGACAGCCTTGGCTACGTTGGGAGGGACTGAGATAGCCCCTGCTGCCGACCTCACTCAGAGAGTGAGATAGCCTGGGCTACTGCATGGGAAAACTTGGGACAACTGGCCCAGGCTGCCCCACATGTCAACCCCAGTTACCCCAGGATGTCTCAGATTTCTTTCTGTGTAGCCCAGGATGTCCCATAACGTTTTATATGTAGCCCAGGATACCCCGAGTCTCCCTCCGTGTGGCACAGGCCGGCCCAGCTCTGACTTTGCGTACCCCAGGCTGGCTCGACCCTCACTCCATGTAGCCCAGGCTGCCGGGTCAGGCTGCAGCACACGGAGAGACAGGTGGGACAGCCTGGGCTACATCACAACTGCCCAGCCTGGTGTGGTGAGAAGCGAAGGATTCTCCAGCCTGCGGGGTAGCCTGGTCTACGTGGAGGGAGATCTGGGGCAGCCTCGACTACGTCGGGAGACGCGGGAGAGTCCGCGGGGCGGCCTGGGCTACGCGGCCGGGCTGAGCCCGACTGAAGCGGATCCGACGGGTTTGAACCGGAACAAACGTCACAGAACCAGACGGGGCTGAGACGGAACCGGAACAAACCGGTTTGAACCGGAATTAACAGGATGGAACCAGACCTGACCTGATAGAGCTTCCAGTGACTGCAGCGTGTGAGGCGGGGGGACGACTGCGAGTAACAGAAAGTGATAGAGCTGGAATAAACCTGTACAAGCCGGACGGCCTGCGCCACCCTGGGGCAGCCTGGGCTACGCAGCTCAGAGAGGGGTGAGGTCGCCCCACGGCTCCTCAGCCGCGCATAATGACGTGAGGCAGCCTGGGCTACTCGGAGTTCGTCCTGGGTTAACCTGGCCTACGTGTGGGGCAGCCTGGGCTACGCAGTTGCCGGGGCAGCACGAGGCCGGCGAGGGTCGGGCAGCCTGGGCTACGTGAAGAGGCCACACGGGGCGGCCTGGGCTGCTCGGGCTGACACATGGCCTAGCCTGGGCTACACTTCCCGCCTTTCCCTGCGGTTAGCTGAGGCTACCCCGCCTCCTCCCACACGCAGCCCAGGCCATCCCCGCGTCAGTCACTCCCCACATAGTTAGCACAGGCTGCCCCAGGACCATGCGGAGACTGACACAGGGACAGCCTGGGCTACGTGCACACGTGTGTGTTTATTTCTGGTCCACCCTCAGGAAAGGGCGTGGAGACCCAGCGCGGATGGGCGGGGCCGCGGGGGGTCTAGCCTGGGCTACGCAGAGGAAGAGGATGTGTAGCCTGGGCAAGTCAGACACAGAAGTGGGGCGGCCTTGGGCTTGTTTATGGATCCATCATAGCCTGGGCTACGTGGTTATTAATGTGGCACAGCCTGGGCTACGCAGACAGACTCAGGACAGCCTGTGCTATGAGGAAGGATCTTGGGAAGACGGACAACTGGGCCAGCCTGAGCTACGGGAGGAATCACCCAGGGCTAGCCTGCACTGCATGGTGGGATGAATGGGACAGCCTGGGCTACGTGGACAAAAGAAAGCCTGGACCACATGATTGTGAAGCGTCCCACGTCTACGCCGACGTAGCCCAGGCTGCCCCGCACCTCCCTTCACTCAGCTCAGGGCCCCCTGCCCTGAGTCCTCCTACGTTTTCCCAGGCTATCCCCCACGTCCGCGTCACAGGCAGAAGACTCAGGCCGATGTCATCCCGTAGCCCAGGTTGGCCCGCGTCTCCCTCCATGTAGCCCAGGCTGTGCTGATTGTGGGAAACGCTGGGGTGAATGAAGAGACCCCGGGCAGCCTGGGCTATGCAGAGGTGTGGTTGTGGCTGCGAGACAGAGCTGGGGGTATCCTGGGCTACGAGGGGAGCGATGTCAATGGGGTGGGTCCTCGTATGTGCAGGGACAGGACTGGGACAGCCTGGGCTACGAGTCTCAGAGAGGAGCGAGGTTACCCCCATTACCCATCAGCTACACGTGGAGACGTGGGTCAGCCTGGGCTACGTGCAGGGAGCAGCTGTGTAGCCCGGGCTACGGAGACGTGAAGGTGGGAGGCGTAGCCCAGGCTGTGCCACTTCCTTTCTCCCCTGGGCCTGGGACGTTCTACCCCTGTCTCCACATAGCCCAGGCTGCCCCGCATCTTCCTCCAAACATGAGGTGCATGGAACGAGATATGGGGTCAACCTGGGCTACACGGAACCAGATGTCATCATGGGATAACCTGGGCTAAAGATAAAGAAAAACACCAGACGGATGTGAGACACTGGGAACCTGAGACAGCCTGGGCTACGCACACGGAAGGGTGGGGCAGCCTGAGCTACGAATAGGGAGAGAGAGGCCAGCCCGGGCGACACAGAGGAAGAAACTGAATAACCTGGGCTACATGGGGGGTCGGGGGGTGAGATATGTGGCAGTCCGGGCTACAAGGTCAGTGACACGGGTTAGCCTGGGCTACGTTCGACAGTAGTGGGACAGGCTGACCCGCATGCAGTGACACCCGGGGTAGCCTGGTCTACAGTGAGAGACCTGGGGCAGCCTGGGCTACGTGGGGAGGGATGGAGATAGCCCCGGCTGCCGACCGCACTGAGAAAGTGAGACAGCCTGGGCTACAGCACAGGAAAAACCGTGTCGAGTGCCCCAGGCTGCCCCACGCGTCAACCCCAACCGCCCCAGGGTGTCTGGAATTTCTTTCCGTGTAGCCCAGGATGTCCCATGTCATTTTTCACGTAGCCCAGGCTACTTCACTCCTGTAGCCCAGGATACCCCGAGTCTCCTCCAATTAGCCCAGGCCGTCGGGTCAGGCTCTGGTAAACGGAAAGAGATGCGGGGCAGCCTGGGCTACGCCGAAGCCACCCGCGCTGGGTGGCGAGAGGAGGAGGACACCCCGGCCTGCGGGGTAGCCTGGTCTACGTGGAGGGAGATCTGGGGCAGCCTTGACTACGTTGTGAGACACGGGGCTTAGCCTGGGCTACTGAGAGGGGTCAAGGACGCGACCTGAGCTACCCCAGTCCTGCACAGCCTGGGCTACATGAACACGGATCCGGGAAAAACCCGGCTACGTGCGGGGCGGCGTTAGAAACGGTCCAGCCTTGGCTATGCGGTCCTAACCGCGGGACATCACCGGCTACGTCGGGAGACGCGCGAGGGTCCGTGGGGCAGCCTGGGCTACGCCGAGGCGGACGCGGCCCGGTTCGGTCGCGCGGCGATGACGTCAGCCGCCCGCGACCGAACCCGGAAACAGGCGCCGACCGAACCGGAAGCGACGGGGGTTAAAGGCCGCGAGGTCCGGGGCCGAACCGGGAGCCAAACGTGACTCTGCGCGCGGCAGTGACGTCATGAACCGCGCGACCGACCCGGAAACAGCGCCCGGTCCGGGGCCGCCGCGTCGCCGCCGGGAGTGAGGCGGATCCGGCGCGCGGGCGATGACGTCGTCGGGCCGCGCCGACGAACCCGGAAGTCTGAACGCCGCTCTCGACCCCGAGCCGCGGCGCCGCGGTGAATGCTGGGCCTCCGGGGGCGGGTCGCGCGGCGATGACGTCATAAACAACCGCCAGAACCGCGGCGCAACCGGACACAGCGCCGGTTCCGGAGGCCGCGGGCCTGTAACAGAACCGGAAGCAGCGCGTGCTCTGACGTCATCATGATGCGCGTCCTGACCCTGATCAATTCGTCCTGAGTGTGATCAATACGTCCTGGCCCTGATCAATACGTCCTGACTGTGATCAATACGTCCTGGCCCTGATCAATACGTCCTGACTGTGATCAATACGTCCTGACCCTGATCAATACGTCCTGGCCCTGATCAATACGTCCTGAGTGTGATCAATACGTCCTGGCCCTGATCAATACGTCCTGAGTGTGATCAATACGTCCTGAGTGTGATCAATACGTCCTGGCCCTGATCAATACGTCCTGACTGTGATCAATACGTCCTGACCCTGATCAATACGTCCTGAGTGTGATCAATACGTCCTGAGTGTGATCAATACGTCCTGAGTGTGATCAATACGTCCTGACCCTGATCAATACGTCCTGACTGTGATCAATACGTCCTGACCCTGATCAATACGTCCTGACAGTGATCAATACGTCCTGGCCCTCATCAATACGTCCTGACCCTGATCAATACGTCCTGACTGTGATCAATACGTCCTGACCCTGATCAATACGTCCTGACTGTGATCAATACGTCCTGACCCTGATCAATACGTCCTGACTGTGATCAATACGTCCTGACTGTGATCAATACGTCCTGACTGTGATCAATACGTCCTGACCGTGATCAATACGTCCTCACCCTGATCAATACGTCCTGAGTGTGATCAATACGTCCTGACCCTGATCAATACGTCCTGACCCTGATCAATATGTCCTGACCCTGATCAATATGTCCTGACCCTGATCAATATGTCCTGGCTCTGATCAATAAGTCCTGACTGTGATCAATAAGTCCTGACCCTGATCAATACGTCCTGACCCTGATCAATGACAGATTATGTTTCCTTATTTATTAATTCAATGCATAAATTTCATGTCAATCACACTAATCATCAATAACTTACTAATATCGACATAACAAATCTACCAATAATGATCAATATCAATGATCAATACGTCCACCGAGAAAGCAATGCCCTACATTCTCATCTTTATCAATTCCCACAGTGTGCGTATTAAGTGAAGGGATCATCAATCAATCGATGATCGATAAATCACTATTGATAACGAGACGATAAATCTCTAGATAATGGACACAGTATTGATTAACACATTTCGTTCATTGATAATGGAACACATTATTGATTATCAGTGTATTTATAAAAATAACGTAGGAAAATCTTCACGATTTTAATCGATAGTTGATAATTAGGTGGCCGATAATATAATCGATACTGAGATAATGATACATAATCGTATAATCAATACCGACACAATTTACATGTAGATAATTATAATGTGATCGGAAACGGGATAATCAATCACAGCGCAATTGATAATGAGATGACATTGATAACGATTTCATTAGTAACATAATTGATTGCAATTGGTGATATTGATAATGAGATAACTAATATAAGTGATCATGGGACACTGATATCGATTACGACATAATTAATATTCGTGACATTGATAATGAGATATTATTGATAACGAGATGATTAGTAATTCAATAATAACAATCGCAAATAATTATATTTATTGATATAATTAATATAATAGATAAGGAGACACTGATATTGATAACGAGATGATCAATAATAGTGAAATTGATAAGGGGGTAATGATGTAATTGTTATTGAGAAAATCAATGATAATATGATTGATAATGAGATAAGTAATGATGTAATTGATGATGAGATAAATAATATACTGGTGACTGAGAATCTGATATCGATAGTGAGAATAACAATGTGATTGATAACGAGATAATATTGACAACGAGATGATTAGTAATACAATTGATTGCAATTATTAATATTGATGATGACATAATTAATATAATTGATACTGAGACACTGATATTGATGACGAGATGATCAACAACATGATTGATGATGACGCATCATCAATGACATGATTAGTACTTTAATTGATCATAATCATCAATATTGATAATGAGATAATTAATATGACAGATGATGAGACACAAATATTGATAATCATATATTAATAATGTGACTGATAAGGAGATTAATAGTCTGATTCCTAATGAGATAACGAGATAATTAGCACTGTAATCGATTATAATTAATAACATTGATGATGACATAATTAATGTAAGTGATAAGGAGATACTGATATTGATAACGAGATGATTAATAATTGTGCAATTGATAAGTGGGTAATGATGTAATTGTTACTGAGAAAATCAATGATAATATGATTGATAATGAGATAATTAACGATGTAATTGATGATGAGATAAATAATACACTGGTTACTGAGACGCTGATATTGATAAGGGGATTAATAACGTGATTGATAATGAAATACTATTGATAACGAGATGATTAGTAATACAATTGCAATTATTAATATTGATAATGACATAATTAATATAAGTGAAAATGAGACACTGATATTGATATTGAAATAATCAAAGATATGATTGATGATGACGTCTCATCGATGAGATAATTGGTACTATTGATCATAATTATTAATATTGATAATGAGATAATTAATATGATAGATGATGAGACACAAGTATTGATGATATGATTAATAATTAGACGATAAGGAGTTAATGATATGATTCCTAATGAGATAACGAGATAATTAGTTCTGTAATCGATTATAATGATTAACACTGATGATGACATAATTAATGTAAGTGATAAGGAGACACTGATATTGATAACGAGATGATTAATAATAGAGAAATTGATAATTACGTATTGATGTAATTGTTATTGAGATAATCAATGATAAAATGATTGATAATGAGATAACGATGTAATTGATGATGAGATAAATAATATATTGATAGTGATATTGATAGTGAGATTAATAATGTGATTGATAATGAGATAATATTGATAACGAGATGATTAGTAATAAATTGATTGCAATTATTAATATTAATAATGAGATAATTAATATAAGTGATAATGAGACACTGATATTGATATTGAGATAATCAACAATATGATTGATGATGACGTACCATCGATGAGATAATTGGAACTATTGATTGTAATTCTTAATATTGAGGAGATAATTAATAAGATAAATGATGAGACACAAATATTGATAATGATATAATTAATAATTTGATTGATAAGGAGATTAATGATATGATTCCTAATGAGATTACGAGATAATTAGTTCTGTAATCGATTATAATGATTAACACTGATGATGACATAATTAATGTAAGTGATAAGGAGACACTGATATTGATAACGAGATGATCAACAGTATGATTGACAAGGAGACACTGATACTGATCGCGAGATAATCAATAACCCGCTATCGGCCCCCCTCGCCACCCGCAGCTTCTCCTCAGCATCGCCACCGTCGCGAGGAATCGATTATCAATTAAAGACGTCGGGGAACCGATCATCAATTGAAGACGTCGGATAATCGATCATCAATTAAAGACATCGGGGAATCGATCATCAATTAAAGACGTCGGGGAACCGATCATCAATTAAACTAAGACATCGGGGAACCGATCATCAATTGAAGACGTCGGGGAATCAATCATCAATTAAAGACATCGGGGAACCGATCATCAATTAAAGACGTGGGGGAACCGATCATCAATTGAAGACGTCGGGGAACCGATTATCAATTAAAGACATCGGGGAATCGATCATCAATTGAAGACGTCGGGGAACCGATTATCAATTAAACTAAGACATCGGGGAACCGATCATCAATTAAAGACGTGGGGGAACCGATCATCAATTGAAGACGTCGGGGAACCGATTATTAATTAAAGACATCGGATAATCGATCATCAATTAAAGACGTCAGGGAATCGATCATCAATTAAAGACGTCGGGGAATCGATCATCAATTAAAGACGTCGGGGAATCGATCATCAAACACGGACTAGGACGTATCGATCAGCGAACGACGCCGACGGAATCGATTAATGAAACAAATCCACACAAACGCGCGACAAAACCCGAGAATCCGAGTTTAAACCTCCGGGTTCCCGGCCTGGGGCCTCACGGCCGCGCGGCATCACGGGAAACGTAGTCCCGTGCCCGGCCGCCATCTTGTTTGTAGTCCCGAGACGCGCACGGCCTCACGGGAAATGCAGTCCGAGGGCCGTGCGCCATCTTAGTTGTAGTCCGTGTGTCGCAAGGAATCATGGGAAATGTAGTCCTGGGGGAAACCGGCCATGTTGTCTGTAGTTCTGAAAACCGCAGAGCCTCATGGGAGACGTAGTTCCGGCCGGCCGGCGCCATCTTGCCCGTAGTTCCCGGGCCGCCGGGCCGCGCGGCCGGCTCCCGGCGGCGGCGTCCGGGGCCCGCCCGCCCGCGTGGGGCGCGGGGCGGGGCGCGGGATCGCGCGGGGGCGGTCCCCCGTGGCCCGCCCACGCCCCCGGGGGCGGGGCCGCGCCGCCCCGGGCCGGCGGGGGCCCGGCTCCCCCCGCGGGTCGGGCTTCCGGGGCTCCCGGGGCCGGGGAGCGGCTCCGGGGGGCGTGCCCGGGCTCCGGGGGGGCGTGGTCGGCCGTCCGGCGCCGCCTCCCGGCCTCCCGGACCCGCCCCCGGACCCCCGGAGCCCCCCCGGGGTCCGGTGCCCGTTGGACGGCCCGGGGCGGAAGTCCCGCCTCGGGGGCGTGTCCGGGGTCGAGGGGGCGGAGTCCGCAGTCCCCGGGGGCGGGTCCGACCGCCTGGACCCGCCCCCCGCCCCCCCAGCCCCTCCCAGAGCCCCCCCAAGTCTCAAGCACTCTCCTTCCCTCCGGGTCCCTCTGGGTCCTCTGCCCGGCCCCGGGGGCGTGGCCGGGGTCTGGGGGGCGTGTCTAGGGCCATCCGGGGGCGTGTCGGACCGTCTGGCACCGCCCCCAGTCCCCCCAGCCCCTCCCACGGCCCCCCAGACCCGGGTCCCCGTGGGCTCCTATGGAGCTGCCAGTCCCCGAGTCCCAGCCTCTCATTGGTCGCCGGGACCCGAAGTCCCGCCTCCTGCCGCCTGGGGGAGGGTCTATGCAGATGTGGGAGTGTCCTAGACTCCCAGGGGGCGGTCCCAGCCCTCCAGGGGCGGGTCCAGGGCCCCCCAGGCCCTGCCCACCGGGTCCAGGACCCAGTCTGTCCTTGGTTCCCTTTGGTGCTCCAAGTGTCTCATTGGTCGCTGGGACCTGAAGTCCCGCCTCCTGCCGCCTGGGGGCGGTTCTATGCAGATGTGGGAGTGTCCTAGACTCCCAGGGGGCGGTCCCAGCCCTCCAGGGGCGGGTCCAGGGCCCCCCAGGCCCTGCCCACCGGGTCCAGGACCCAGTCTGTCCTGGGTTCCCTTTGGTGCTCCAAGTGTCTCATTGGTCATCTGGTCTCAAGAGTCCCGCCTCCTGCCGCCTGGGGGCGGTTCTATGCAGATGTGGGAGTGTCCTAGACTCCCAGGGGGCGGTCCCAGCCCCCCAGGGGCGGGTCCAGGGCCCCCCAGGCCCTGCCCACCGGGTCCAGGACCCAGTCTGTCCTTGGTGCTCCAAGTGTCTCATTGGTCATCTGGTCTCAAGAGTCCCGCCTCCTGCCGCCTGGGGGAGGGTCTATGCAGATGTGGGAGTGGCCTAGACTCCCAGGGGGCGGTCCCAGCCCTCCAGGGGCGGGTCCAGGGCCCCCCAGGCCCTGCCCACCGGGTCCAGGACCCAGTCTGTCCTTGGTTCCCTTTGGTGCTCCAAGTGTCTCATTGGTCATTGGGTCCCAGAGTCCCGCCTCCTGCCGCCTGGGGGAGGGTCTATGCAGATGTGGGAGTGTCCTAGACTCCCAGGGGGCGGTCCCAGCCCTCCAGGGGCGGGTCCAGGGCCCCCCAGGCCCTGCCCACCGGGTCCAGGACCCAGTCTGTCCTTGGTGCTCCAAGTGTCTCATTGGTCATCAGGTCTCAGAGTCCCGCCTCCTGCCGCCTGGGGGCGGTTCTATGCAGATGTGGGAGTGGCCTAGACTCCCAGGGGGCGGTCCCAGCCCTCCAGGGGCGGGTCCAGGGCCCCCCAGGCCCTGCCCACCGGGTCCAGGACCCAGTCTGTCCTTGGTGCTCCAAGTGTCTCATTGGTCATTGGGATCTAAAGTCCCGCCTCCTGCCGCCTGGGGGCGGTTCTATGCAGATGTGGGAGTGTCCTAGACTCCCAGGGGGCGGTCCCAGCCCTCCAGGGGCGGGTCCAGGGCCCCCCAGGCCCTGCCCACCGGGTCCAGGACCCAGTCTGTCCTTGGTTCCCTTTGGTGCTCCAAGTGTCTCATTGGTCATTGGCTCTCAGAGTCCCGCCTCCTGCCGCCTGGGGGAGGGTCTATGCAGATGTGGGAGTGTCCTAGACTCCCAGGGGGCGGTCCCAGCCCTCCAGGGGCGGGTCCAGGGCCCCCCAGGCCCTGCCCACCGGGTCCAGGACCCAGTCATTCTTTGGTGCTCCAAGTGTCTCATTGGTCATTGGGATCTAAAGTCCCGCCTCCTGCCGCCTGGGGGCGGTTCTATGCAGATGTGGGAGTGTCCTAGAGTCCCAGGGGGCGGTCCCAGACCTCCAGGGGCGGGTCCAGGGCCCCCCAGGCCCTGCCCACCGGGTCCAGGACCCAGTCTGTCCTTGGTTCCCTTTGGTGCTCCAAGTGTCTCATTGGTCGCTGGGATCTAAAGTCCCGCCTCCTGCCGCCTGGGGGCGGTTCTATGCAGATGTGGGAGTGTCCTAGACTCCCAGGGGGCGTTCCCAGCCCTCCAGGGGCGGGTCCAGGGCCCCCCAGGCCCTGCCCACCGGGTCCAGGACCCAGTCTGTCCTTGGTTCCCCTGGGTGTTCCAAGTGTCTCATTGGTCGCTGGGATCTAAAGTCCCGCCTCCTGCCGCCTGGGGGCGGTTCTATGCAGATGTGGGAGTGTCCTAGACTCCCAGGGGGCGGTCCCAGCCCTCCAGGGGCGGGTCCAGGGCCCCCCAGGCCCTGCCCACCGGGTCCAGGACCCAGTCTGTCCTTGGTTCCCTTTGGTGCTCCAAGTGTCTCATTGGTCGCTGGGACCCGAAGTCCCGCCTCCTGCCGCCTGGGGGCGGTTCTATGCAGATGTGGGAGTGGCCTAGACTCCCAGGGGGCGGTCCCAGCCCTCCAGGGGCGGGTCCAGGGCCCCCCAGGCCCTGCCCACCGGGTCCAGGACCCAGTCTGTCCTTGGTTCCCTTTGGTGCTCCAAGTGTCTCATTGGTCATTGGGTCTCAGAGTCCCGCCTCCTGCCGCCTGGGGGAGGGTCTATGCAGATGTGGGAGTGTCCTAGACTCCCAGGGGGCGGTCCCAGCCCTCCCTGGGCGGGTCCAGGGCCCCCCAGGCCCTGCCCACCGGGTCCAGGACCCAGTCTGTCCTTTGTGCTCCAAGTGTCTCATTGGTCATCAGGTCTCAGAGTCCCGCCTCCTGCCGCCTGGGGGCGGTTCTATGCAGATGTGGGAGTGGCCTAGACTCCCAGGGGGCGGTCCCAGCCCTCCCTGGGCGGGTCCAGGGCCCCCCAGGCCCTGCCCACCGGGTCCAGGACCCAGTCATTCTTTGGTGCTCCAAGTGTCTCATTGGTCATTGGGTCTCAGAGTCCCGCCTCCTGCCGCCTGGGGGCGGTTCTATGCAGATGTGGGAGTGTCCTAGAGTCCCAGGGGGCGGTCCCAGACCTCCAGGGGCGGGTCCAGGGCCCCCCAGGCCCTGCCCACCGGGTCCAGGACCCAGTCTGTCCTTGGTGCTCCAAGTGTCTCATTGGTCATTGGGTCTCAGAGTCCCGCCTCCTGCCGCCTGGGGGAGGGTCTATGCAGATGTGGGAGTGTCCTAGACTCCCAGGGGGCGGTCCCAGCCCTCAGGGGGCGGATCCAGGGCCCCCAGGCCTACCTACTCCTAACAGGCCCCGGTGTCTCATTGGTCCTCCGGAGCCAAAGTACCGCCTCCAGCCGCCTGGGGGCGGATCTAGGCAGATGTGGGAGTGGCCAGGTCTCCCAGGGGGCGGTCCCAGCCCTCTGGGGGCGGATCCAGGCCCCCCAGGCCTACCTACTGCTAACAGGCCCCGGTGTCCCATTGGCCCTCCGGAGCCAGAGTCCCGCCTCCGGCCGCCTGGGGGTGTGTCCAGGCAGATGTGGGAGTGTCCTAGAGTCCCAGGGGGCGGTCCCAGGGCCCCCCAGCCCCTCCCAGACCCCCGTGACCTCACCGTGACCCCGGACGCTCATTGGTCCTCGGGGGCCGGTGGGAGGGTCCCGGCCCTCTGGGGGCGGGCTGATCCCTCCCAGGGGGCGTGTCTGCACCCCAGGCCACGCCCCCAGGTCCCAGCCCCCACCCCCCACCCCTCCCCACCCCCAGCCAGCCACCCGGTCCACCAGGTTCCTCTCCCCTCCATAGAGTCCTATGGGCGCCGCGCGGCATGCTGGGACTCGTAGTCCCCGCCCGCCCGCCGCCGCCATCTTGGAGGTCGTTCCCTTTCGCCCCGCGGCCGCCCCGCCCACCCAGCCAGTCAAAGGCGGCCTCCGCGCCAGCCAGAAGCAGCGAACCGCCGGTGGCTCGGCCCTTAAGGCTCCCGCCCGCAGAGGGCGCGCCGTCTCTTGGTGCGCCGGTTCGAGTCCCGCTGCCTGTCTGTCTGCCTGTCAGTCAGTCAGTCTGTCTATCCCGATCTCTCTCCCGCGTCATCTCGTGGGAAAAAAAAAAAAAAAAAAAAAAAAAAAAAAAAGTTTTTGCGGGGTTCCTCCTCACTTTAAAAATTTTTTTATTGTGGGGGGGGTGTGTGTGTGGTGAGTGTCGGGTGCTTGTGGTGACGGTGAGGCAGGGGGATGACAGAGAGAGAGAGAGAGAGAGAGAGAGAGGATCCGGGTCGTCTGTTTCTCTCTTCTTCTTCTTGTGGTTGTGGTTGCTGCTGCTGCTGCTGCTGCTGAGGCGGCCGCGGGTCGGTCGGGTCCGGTTCCCTCCGTGTGCGTGTGCGTGTGTGTGTGTGTCCGTCCGTCCGTCCGTCCGTCCGTCCCTCGGTCCCGTCGGTCGGTCGGTCGGTCGGTCGGTCGATCGCGACTCCCCCTCCTCCCCCGCGCGCGCGCGCGAGTCCCGTGAAAACTGAAAGGAGAAGAAGAATCGTCATCGTCAATCAATCAATCAATCATCAATCAATCATCATCATCCATCCATCCATCCATCCATCCATCAATCGATATAAAAAAACCCGGCCGGAATCCAGCCACCGGCTCGGCTCGGCTCGGCTCGGCTCCTCCGCGCCGCTTCCCGCCGGCCGGCTCGGGTTCGCGGGTTTTTTTTTTTTTTTCTTTGTTTTGGTATTTTTTTTTGGGTTGGTTTTTCCCAGGCAAGATGGCGCCGGCCGGGCGGCTCGGCCAATGGGAGCGCGAGTTCGGCCGCCGGGCATCATGGGAGACGTAGTTCCGCCCGGCCGGCGCCATCTTGCCCGTAGTTCCGGGACCGCCGGGCCGCGCGGCCGGCTCCCGGCGGCGGTCCGGGGCCCGCCCGCCCGCGTGGGGCGCGGGGCGGGGCGTGGGATCGCGCGGGGGCGGTCCCCCGTGGCCCGCCCACGCCCCCGGGGGCGGGGCCGCGCCGCCCCGGGCCGGCGGGGGCCCGGCTCCCCCCGCGGGTCGGGCTTCCGGGGCTCCCGGGGCCGGGGACGGGCTCCGGGGGGCGTGCCCGGGCTCCGGGGGGGCGTGGTCGGCCGTCCGGCGCCGCCTCCCGGCGTCCCGGACCCGCCCCCGGACCCCCGGAGCCCCCCCGGGGTCCGGTGCCCGTTGGACGGCCCGGGGCGGAAGTTCCGCCTCGGGGGCGTGTCCGGGGCCGAGGGGGCGGAGTCCGCAGTCCCCCGGGGCGGGTCCGACCGCCTGGACCCGCCCCCCGCCCCCCCAGCCCCTCCCCGAGCCCCCCCAAGTCTCAAGCACTGTCGGTCCCTCCGGGTCCCTCTGGGTCCTCTGCCCGGCCCCGGGGGCGTGGCCGGGGTCTGGGGGGCGTGTCTAGGGCCGTCCGGGGGCGGGTCCGACCGTCTGGCACCGCCTCCCGCCCTCCCAGACCCTCCCACGGCCCCCCAGAGCCCTCTCCCCATTGGCTCCAATGGAGCTGCCAGGGCCTGAGACCCGGCCCCGGGGGCGTGGCCGGGGTCTGGGGGGCGTGTCTAGGGCCGTCCGGGGGCGGGTCCGACCGTCTGGCACCGCCTCCCGCCCCCCCAGACCCTCCCACGGCCCCCCAGAGCCCTCTCCCCCTTGGCTCCAATGGAGCTGCCAGGGCCTGAGACCCGGCCCCGGGGGCGTGGCCGGGGTCTGGGGGGCGTGTCTAGGGCCGTCCGGGGGCGGGTCCGACCGTCTGGCACCGCCTCCCGCCCCCCCAGCCCCTCCCACGGCCCCCCAGACCCGGGTCCCCGTGGGCTCCTATGGAGCTGCCAGTCCCCGAGTCCCAGCCTCTCATTGGTCGCCGGGACCCGAAGTCCCGCCTCCTGCCGCCTGGGGGAGGGTCTATGCAGATGTGGGAGTGGCCTAGACTCCCAGGGGGCGGTCCCAGCCCTCCAAGGGCGGGTCCAGGGCCCCCCAGGCCCTGCCCACCGGGTCCAGGACCCAGTCTGTCCTTGGTGCTCCAAGTGTCTCATTGGTCGCTGGGATCTAAAGTCCCGCCTCCTGCCGCCTGGGGGAGGGTCTATGCAGATGTGGGAGTGTCCTAGACTCCCAGGGGGCGGTCCCAGCCCTCCAGGGGCGGGTCCAGGGCCCCCCAGGCCATGCCCACCGGGTCCAGGACCCAGTCTGTCCTTGGTTCCCTTTGGTGCTCCAAGTGTCTCATTGGTCGCTGCGATCTAAAGTCCCGCCTCCTGCCGCCTGGGGGCGGTTCTATGCAGATGTGGGAGTGTCCTAGACTCCCAGGGGGCGGTCCCAGCCCTCCCTGGGCGGGTCCAGGGCCCCCCAGGCCCTGCCCACCGGGTCCAGGACCCAGTCTGTCCTTGGTTCCCTTTGGTGCTCCAAGTGTCTCATTGGTCGCTGGGATCTAAAGTCCCGCCTCCTGCCGCCTGGGGGCGGTTCTATGCAGATGTGGGAGTGTCCTAGACTCCCAGGGGGCGGTCCCAGCCCTCCAGGGGCGGGTCCAGGGCCCCCCAGGCCCTGCCCACCGGGTCCAGGACCCAGTCTGTCCTTGGTTCCCTTTGGTGCTCCAAGTGTCTCATTGGTCGCTGGGACCCAAAGTCCCGCCTCCTGCCGCCTGGGGGCGGTTCTATGCAGATGTGGGAGTGTCCTAGACTCCCAGGGGCGGTCCCAGCCCTCCAGGGGCGGGTCCAGGGCCCCCCAGGCCCTGCCCACCGGGTCCAGGACCCAGTCTGTCCTTGGTGCTCCAAGTGTCTCATTGGTCGCTGGGATCTAAAGTCCCGCCTCCTGCCGCCTGGGGGAGGGTCTATGCAGATGTGGGAGTGTCCTAGACTCCCAGGGGGCGGTCCCAGCCCTCCAGGGGCGGGTCCAGGGCCCCCCAGGCCCTGCCCACCGGGTCCAGGACCCAGTCTGTCCTTGGTTCCCTTTGGTGCTCCAAGTGTCTCATTGGTCGCTGCGATCTAAAGTCCCGCCTCCTGCCGCCTGGGGGCGGTTCTATGCAGATGTGGGAGTGTCCTAGACTCCCAGGGGGCGGTCCCAGCCCTCCCTGGGCGGGTCCAGGGCCCCCCAGGCCCTGCCCACCGGGTCCAGGACCCAGTCTGTCCTTGGTTCCCTTTGGTGCTCCAAGTGTCTCATTGGTCGCTGGGATCTAAAGTCCCGCCTCCTGCCGCCTGGGGGCGGGTTCTATGCAGATGTGGGAGTGTCCTAGACTCCCAGGGGGCGGTCCCAGCCCTCCAGGGGCGGGTCCAGGGCCCCCCAGGCCCTGCCCACCGGGTCCAGGACCCAGTCTGTCCTTGGTTCCCTTTGGTGCTCCAAGTGTCTCATTGGTCGCTGGGACCCAAAGTCCCGCCTCCTGCCGCCTGGGGGCGGTTCTATGCAGATGTGGGAGTGGCCTGCACTCCCAGGGGGCGGTCCCAGCCCTCCAGGGGCGGGTCCAGGGCCCCCCAGGCCCTGCCCACCGGGTCCAGGACCCAGTCTGTCCTTGGTTCCCCTTTGTGCTCCAAGTGTCTCATTGGTCGCTGGGACCCGAAAGTCCCGCCTCCTGCCGCCTGGGGGCGGTTCTATGCAGATGTGGGAGTGGCCTAGACTCCCAGGGGGCGGTCCCAGCCCTCCAGGGGCGGGTCCAGGGCCCCCCAGGCCCTGCCCACCGGGTCCAGGACCCAGTCTGTCCTTGGTTCCCTTTGGTGCTCCAAGTGTCTCATTGGTCATTGGGTCTCAGAGTCCCGCCTCCAGCCGCCTGGGGGAGGGTCTATGCAGATGTGGGAGTGTCCTAGAGTCCCAGGGGGCGGTCCCAGCCCTCAGGGGGCGGATCCAGGCCCCCCAGACCTACCTACTGCTAACAGGCCCCGGTGTCCCATTGGTCCTCCGGAGCCAAAGTACCGCCTCCAGCCGCCTGGGGGCGGATCTAGGCAGATGTGGGAGTGGCCAGGTCTCCCAGGGGGCGGTCCCAGCCCTCTGGGGGCGGATCCAGGCCCCCCAGGCCTACCTACTGCTAACAGGCCCCGGTGTCCCATTGGTCCCTCCGGAGCCAGAGTCCCGCCTCCGGCCGCCTGGGGGTGTGTCCAGGCAGATGTGGGAGTGTCCTAGAGTCCCAGGGGGCGGTCCCAGGGCCCCCCAGCCCCTCCCAGACCCCCGTGACCTCACCGTGACCCCGGACGCTCATTGGTCCTCGGGGGCCGGTGGGAGGGTCCTGGCCCTCTGGGGGCGGGCTGATCCCTCCCAGGGGGCGTGTCTGCACCCCAGGCCACGCCCCCAGCCCCCAGCCCCCACCCCCCACCCCTCCCACCCCCAGCCAGCCACCCGGTCCACCAGGTTCCTCTCCCCTCCATAGAGTCCTATGGGCGCCGCGCGGCATGCTGGGACTCGTAGTCCCCGCCCGCCCGCCGCCATCTTGGAGGTCGTTCCCTTTCGCCCCGCGGCCGCCCCGCCCACCCAGCCAGTCAAAGGCGGCCTCCGCGCCAGCCAGAAGCAGCGAACCGCCGGTGGCTCGGCCCTTAAGGCTCCCGCCCGCAGAGGGCGCGCCGTCTCTTGGTGCGCCGGTTCGAGTCCCGCTGTCTGTCTGTCTGCCTGTCAGTCAGTCAGTCTGTCTATCCCGATCTCTCTCCCGCGTCATCTCGTGGGAAAAAAAAAAAAAAAAAAAAAAAAAAAAAAAAAAAAAAAAAAAAAAAGTTTTTGCGGGGTTCCTCCTCACTTTAAAAATTTTTTTATTGTGGGGGGGGTGTGTGTGTGGTGAGTGTCGGGTGCTTGTGGTGACGGTGAGGCAGGGGGATGACAGAGAGAGAGAGAGAGAGAGAGAGAGAGGATCCGGGTCGTCTGTTTCTCTCTTCTTCTTCTTGTGGTTGTGGTTGTTGCTGCTGCTGCTGCTGCTGCTGAGGCGGCCGCGGGTCGGTCGGGTCCGGTTCCCTCCGTGTGCGTGCGCTGTGTGTGTGTGTGTCCGTCCGTCCGTCCGTCCGTCCGTCCCTCGGTCCCGTCGGTCGGTCGGTCGGTCGGTCGGTCGATCGCGACTCCCCCTCCTCCCCCGCGCGCGCGCGCGAGTCCCGTGAAAACTGAAAGGAGAAGAAGAATCGTCATCGTCAATCAATCAATCAATCAATCATCATCAATCATCATCAATACATCCATCCATCCATCCATCCATCAATCGATATAAAAAAACCCGGCCGGAATCCAGCCACCGGCTCGGCTCGGCTCGGCTCGGCTCCTCCGCGCCGCTTCCCGCCGGCCGGCTCGGGTTCGCGGGTTTTTTTTTTTTTTTTCTTTGTTTTGGTATTTTTTTTGGGTTGGTTTTCCCAGGCAAGATGGCGCCGGCCGGGCGGCTCGGCCAATGGGAGCGCGAGTTCGGCCGCCGGGCATCATGGGAGACGTAGTTCCGGCCCGGCCGGCGCCATCTTGCCCGTAGTTCCCGGGCCGCCGGGCCGCGCGGCCGGCTCCCGGCGGCGGCGTCCGGGGCCCGCCCGCCCGCGTGGGGCGCGGGGCGGGGCGCGGGATCGCGCGGGGGCGGTCCCCCGTGGCCCGCCCACGCCCCCGGGGGCGGGGCCGCGCCGCCCCGGGCCGGCGGGGGCCCGGCTCCCCCCGCGGGTCGGGCTTCCGGGGCTCCCGGGGCCGGGAGCGGGCTCCGGGGGGCGTGCCCGGGCTCCGGGGGGGCGTGGTCGGCCGTCCGGCGCCGCCTCCCGGCGTCCCGGACCCGCCCCCGGACCCCCGGAGCCCCCCCGGGGTCCGGTGCCCGTTGGACGGCCCGGGGCGGAAGTCCCGCCTCGGGGGCGTGTCCGGGGTCGAGGGGGCGGAGTCCGCAGTCCCCGGGGGCGGGTCCGACCGCCTGGACCCGCCCCCCGCCCCCCCAGCCCCTCCCCGAGCCCCCCCAAGTCTCAAGCACTCTCCTTCCCTCCGGGTCCCTCTGGGTCCTCTGCCCGGCCCCGGGGGCGTGGCCGGGGTCTGGGGGGCGTGTCTAGGGCCGTCCGGGGGCGGGTCCGGACCGTCTGGCACCGCCTCCCGCCCCCCCAGCCCCTCCCACGGCCCCCCAGAGCCCTCTCCCCATTGGCTCCAATGGAGCTGCCAGGGCCTGAGACCCCGGCCCCGGGGGCGTGGCCGGGGTCTGGGGGGCGTGTCTGGGCCGTCCGGGGGCGGGTCGGACCGTCTGGCACCGCCTCCCGCCCCCCCAGCCCCTCCCACGGCCCCCCAGAGCCCTCTCCCCATTGGCTACAATGGAGCTGCCAGGGCCTGAGACCCGGCCCCGGGGGCGTGGACGGGGTCTGGGGGGCGTGTTTAGGGCCGTCCGGGGGCGGGTCCGACCGTCTGGCACCGCCTCCCGCCCCCCCAGCCCCTCCCACGGCCCCCCAGACCCGGGTCCCGTGGGCTCCTATGGAGCTGCCAGTCCCCGAGTCCCAGCCTCTCATTGGTCGCTGGGACCCGAAGTCCCCGCCCTCCTGCCGCCTGGGGGCGGTTCTATGCAGATGTGGGAGTGTCCTAGAGTCCCAGGGGGCGGTCCCAGCCCTCCAGGGGCGGGTCCAGGGCCCCCCAGGCCCTGCCCACCGGGTCCAGGACCCAGTCTGTCCTTGGTGCTCCAAGTGTCTCATTGGTCGCTGGGTCTCATAGTCCCGCCTCCTGCCGCCTGGGGGAGGGTCTATGCAGATGTGGGAGTGTCCTAGACTCCCAGGGGGCGGTCCCAGCCCTCCAGGGGCGGGTCCAGGGCCCCCCAGGCCCTGCCCACCGGGTCCAGGACCCAGTCTGTCCTTGGTTCCCTTTGGTGCTCCAAGTGTCTCATTGGTCGCTGGGATCTAAAGTCCCGCCTCCTGCCGCCTGGGGGCGGTTCTATGCAGATGTGGGAGTGTCCCTAGACTCCCAGGGGGCGGTCCCAGCCCTCCAGGGGCGGGTCCAGGGCCCCCCAGGCCCTGCCCACCGGGTCCAGGACCCAGTCTGTCCTTGGTTCCCTTTGTGCTCCCAAGTGTCTCATTGGTCGCTGGGACCCAAAGTCCCGCCTCCTGCCGCCTGGGGGCGGTTCTATGCAGATGTGGGAGTGTCCTAGACTCCCAGGGGCGGTCCCAGCCCTCCAGGGGCGGGTCCAGGGCCCCCCAGAGCCCTGCCCACCGGGTCCAGGACCCAGTCTGTCCTTGGTGCTCCAAGTGTCTCATTGGTCGCTGGGATCTAAAGTCCCGCCTCCTGCCGCCTGGGGGAGGGTCTATGCAGATGTGGGAGTGTCCTAGACTCCCAGGGGCGGGTCCCAGCCCTCCAGGGGCGGGCCCAGGGCCCCCCAGGCCCTGCCCACCGGGTCCAGGACCCAGTCTGTCCTTGGTTCCCTTTGGTGCTCCAAGTGTCTCATTGGTCGCTGCGATCTAAAGTCCCGCCTCCTGCCGCCTGGGGCGGTTCTATGCAGATGTGGGAGTGTCCTAGACTTCCCAGGGGGCGGTCCCAGCCCTCCCTGGGCGGGTCCAGGGCCCCCCAGGCCCTGCCCAACCCGGGTCCAGGACCCAGTCTGTCCTTGGTTCCCTTTGGTGCTCCAAGTGTCTCATTGGTCGCTGGGATCTAAAGTCCCGCCTCCTGCCGCCTGGGGGCGGTTCTATGCAGATGTGGGAGTGTCCTAGACTCCCAGGGGGCGGTCCCAGCCCTCCAGGGGCGGGTCCAGGGCCCCCCAGGCCCTGCCCACCGGGTCCAGGACCCAGTCTGTCCTTGGTTCCCTTTGGTGCTCCAAGTGTCTCATTGGTCGCTGGGACCCAAAGTCCCGCCTCCTGCCGCCTGGGGGCGGTTCTATGCAGATGTGGGAGTGTCCTAGACTCCCAGGGGCGGTCCCAGCCCTCCAGGGGCGGGTCCAGGGCCCCCCAGGCCCTGCCCACCGGGTCCAGGACCCAGTCTGTCCCTTTGGTGCTCCAAGTGTCTCATTGGTCGCTGGGTCTCAAGTCCCGCCTCCTGCCGCCTGGGGGAGGGTCTATGCAGATGTGGGAGTGTCCTAGACTCCCAGGGGGCGGTCCCAGCCCTCCAGGGGCGGGTCCAGGGCCCCCCAGGCCCTGCCCACCGGGTTCCAGGACCCAGTCTGTCCTTGGTTCCCTTTGGTGCTCCAAGTGTCTCATTGGTCGCTGCGATCTAAAGTCCGCCTCCTGCCGCCTGGGGGCGGTTCTATGCAGATGTGGGAGTGTCCTAGACTCCCAGGGGGCGGTCCCAGCCCTCCCCTGGGCGGGTCCAGGGCCCCCCAGGCCCTGCCCACGGGTCCAGACCCAGTCTGTCCTTGGTTCCCTTTGGTGCTCCAAGTGTCTCATTGGTCGCTGGGATTCTAAAGTCCCGCCTCCTGCCGCCTGGGCGGTTCTATGCAGATGTGGGAGTGTCCTAGACTCCCAGGGGGCGGTCCCAGCCCTCCAGGGGCGGGTCCAGGGCCCCCAGGCCCTGCCCACCGGTCCAGGACCCAGTCTGTCCTTGGTTCCCTTTGGTGCTCCAAGTGTCTCATTGGTCGCTGGAGACCCAAAGTCCCGCCTCCTGCCGCCTGGGGGGCGGTTCTATGCAGATGTGGGAGTGGCCTGCACTCCCAGGGGGCGGTCCCAGCCCTCCAGGGGCGGGTCCAGGGCCCCCCAGGCCCTGCCCACCGGGTCCAGGACCCAGTCTGTCCTTGGTTCCCCTTTGTGCTCCAAGTGTCTCATTGGTCGCTTGGGACCGAAGTCCGCCTCCTGCCGCCTGGGGGCGGTTCTATGCAGATGTGGGAGTGGCCTAGACTCCCAGGGGGCGGTCCCAGCCCTCCAGGGGCGGGTCCAGGGCCCCCCCAGGCCCTGCCCACCGGGTCCAGGACCCAGTCTGTCCTTGGTTCCCTTTGGTGCTCCAAGTGTCTCATGGTCATTGGGTCTCAGAGTCCCGCCTCCAGCCGCCTGGGGGAGGGTCTATGCAAGATGTGGGAGTGTCCTAGAGTCCCAGGGGGCGGTCCAGCCCTCAGGGGGCGGATCCAGGCCCCCCAGACCTACCTACTGCTAACAGGCCCGGTGTCCCATTGGTCCTCCGGAGCCAAAGTACCGCCTCCAGCCGCCTGGGGGCGGATCTAGGCAGATGTGGGAGTGGCCAGGTCTCCCAGGGGGCGGTCCCAGCCCTCTGGGGGCGGATCCAGGCCCCCCAGGCCTACCTACTGCTAACAGGCCCCGGTGTCCCATTGGCCCTCCGGAGCCAGAGTCCCGCCTCCGGCCGCCTGGGGGTGTGTCCAGGCAGATGTGGGAGTGTCCTAGAGTCCCAGGGGGCGGTCCCAGGGCCCCCCAGCCCCTCCCAGACCCCCGTGACCTCACCGTGACCCCGGACGCTCATTGGTCCTCGGGGGCCGGTGGGAGGGTCCCGGCCCTCTGGGGGCGGGCTGATCCCTCCCAGGGGGCGTGTCTGCACCCCAGGCCACGCCCCCAGGTCCCCCGCCCCCCCCCCCCCCCCCCCCCCCCCCCCCAGCCAGCCACCCGGTCCACCAGGTTCCTCTCCCCTCCATAGAGTCCTATGGGCGCCGCGCGGCATGCTGGGACTCGTAGTCCCCGCCCGCCCGCCGCCATCTTGGAGGTCGTTCCCTTTCGCCCCGCGGCCGCCCCGCCCACCCAGCCAGTCAAAGGCGGCCTCCGCGCCAGCCAGAAGCAGCGAACCGCCGGTGGCTCGGCCCTTAAGGCTCCCGCCCGCAGAGGGCGCGCCGTCTCTTGGTGCGCCGGTTCGAGTCCCGCTGCCTGTCTGTCTGCCTGTCAGTCAGTCAGTCTGTCTATCCCGATCTCTCTCCCGCGTCATCTCGTGGGAAAAAAAAAAAAAAAAAAAAAAAAAAAAAAAGTTTTTGCGGGGTTCCACCTCACTTTAAAAATTTTTTTATTGTGGGGGGGGTGTGTGTGTGGTGAGTGTCGGGTGCTTGTGGTGACGGTTGAGGCAGGGGGATGACAGAGAGAGAGAGAGAGAGAGAGAGAGAGGATCCGGGTCGTCTGTTTCTCTCTTCTTCTTCTTGTGGTTGTGGTTGTTGCTGCTGCTGCTGCTGCTGCTGAGGCGGCCGCGGGTCGGTCGGGTCCGGTTCCCTCCGTGTGCGTGCGTGTGTGTGTGTGTTGTCCGTCCGTCCGTCCGTCCGTCCGTCCCTCGGTCCCGTCGGTCGGTCGGTCGGTCGGTCGGTCGATCGCGACTCCCCCTCCTCCCCCGCGCGCGCGCGCGAGTCCCGTGAAAACTGAAAGGAGAAGAAGAATCGTCATCGTCAATCAATCAATCAATCATCATCAATCAATCATCATCATCCATCCATCCATCCATCCATCCATCAATCGATATAAAAAAACCCGGCCGGAATCCAGCCACCGGCTCGGCTCGGCTCGGCTCGGCTCCTCCGCGCCGCTTCCCGCCGGCCGGCTCGGGTTCGCGGGTTTTTTTTTTTTTTTTTCTTTGTTTTGGTATTTTTTTTGGGTTGGTTTTTCCCAGGCAAGATGGCGCCGGCCGGGCGGCTCGGCCAATGGGAGCGCGAGTTCGGCCGCCGGGCATCATGGGAGACGTAGTTCCGGCCGGCCGGCGCCATCTTGCCCGTAGTTCCCGGGCCGCCGGGCCGCGCGGCCGGCTCCCGGCGGCGGCGTCCGGGGCCCGCCCGCCCGCGTGGGGCGCGGGGCGGGGCGCGGGATCGCGCGGGGGGCGGTCCCCCGTGGCCCGCCCACGCCCCCGGGGGCGGGGCCGCGCCGCCCCGGGCCGGCGGGGGCCCGGCTCCCCCCGCGGGTCGGGCTTCCGGGGCTCCCGGGGCCGGGGACGGGCTCCGGGGGGCGTGCCCGGGCTCCGGGGGGGCGTGGTCGGCCGTCCGGCGCCGCCTCCCGGCGTCCCGGACCCGCCCCCGGACCCCCGGAGCCCCCCCGGGGTCCGGTGCCCGTTGGACGGCCCGGGGCGGAAGTCCCGCCTCGGGGGCGTGTCCGGGGTCGAGGGGGCGGAGTCCGCAGTCCCCGGGGGCGGGTCCGACCGCCTGGACCCGCCCCCCGCCCCCCCCAGCCCCTCCCCGAGCCCCCCCAAGTCTCAAGCACTCTCCTTCCCTCCGGGTCCCTCTGGGTCCTCTGCCCGGCCCCGGGGGCGTGGCCGGGGTCTGGGGGGCGTGTCTAGGGCCGTCCGGGGGCGGGTCCGACCGTCTGGCACCGCCTCCCGCCCCCCCAGCCCCTCCCACGGCCCCCCAGAGCCCTCTCCCCATTGGCTCCAATGGAGCTGCCAGGCCTGAGACCCGGCCCCGGGGGCGTGGCCGGGGTCTGGGGGGCGTGTCTTGGGCCGTCCGGGGGCGGGTCGGACCGTCTGGCACCGCCTCCCGCCCCCCCAGCCCCTCCCACGGCCCCCCAGACGCCCCTCTCCACATTGGCTACAATGGAGCTGCCAGGGCCTGAGACCCGGCCCCGGGGCGTGGACGGGGTCTGGGGGGCGTGTTTAGGGCCGTCCGGGGGCGGGTCCGACCGTTCTGGCACCGCCTCCCGCCCCCCAGCCCCTCCACGGCCCCCCAGACCGGGTCCCCGTGGGCTCCTATGGAGCTGCCAGGTCCCCCGAGTCCCAGCCTCTCATTGTCGCTGGGACCCGAAGTCCCGCCTCCTGCCGCCTGGGGGCGGTTCTATGCAGATGTGGGAGTGTCCTAGAGTCCCAGGGGGGCGGTCCCAGCCCTCCAGGGGCGGGTCCAGGGCCCCCCAGGCCCTGCCCACCGGGTCCAGGACCCAGTCCTGTCCTTGGTGCTCCAAGTGTCTCATTGGTCGCTGGGTCTCAGAGTCCCGCCTCCTGCCGCCTGGGGGGAGGGTCTATGCAGATGTGGGAGTGTCCTAGACTCCCAGGGGGCGGTCCCAGCCCTCCAGGGGCGGGTCCAGGGCCCCCCAGGCCCTGCCCACCGGGTCCAGGACCCATTCTGTCCTTGGTTCCCTTTGGTGCTCCAAGTGTCTCATTGGTCGCTGGGATCTAAAGTCCCGCCTCCTGGCCGCCTGGGGGCGGTTCTATGCAGATGTGGGAGTGTCCTAGACTCCCAGGGGGCGGTCCCAGCCCTCCAGGGGCGGGTCCAGGGCCCCCCAGGCCCTGCCCACCGGGTCCAGGACCCAGTCTGTCCTTGGTTCCCTTTGGTGCTCCAAGTGTCTCATTGGTCAGCTGGGACCCAAAGTCCCGCCTCCTGCCGCCTGGGGGCGGTTCTATGCAGATGTGGGAGTGTCCTAGACTCCCAGGGGCGGTCCCAGCCCTCCAGGGGCGGGTCCAGGGCCCCCCAGGCCCTGCCCACCGGGTCAGGACCCAGTCTGCCTTGGTGCTCCAAGTGTCTCATTGGTTCGCTGGGATCTAAAGTCCCGCCTCCTGCCGCCTGGGGGAGGGTCTATGCAGATGTGGGAGTGTCCTAGACTCCCAGGGGGCGGTCCCAGCCCTCCAGGGGCGGGTCCCAGGGCCCCCCAGGCCCTGCCCACCGGGTCCAGGACACAGTCTGTCCTTGGTTCCCTTTGGTGCTCCAAGTGTCTCATTGGTCGCTGCGATCTAAAGTCCCGCCTCCTGCCGCCTGGGGGCGGTTTCTATGCAGATGTGGGAGTGTCCTAGACTACCAGGGGGCGGTCCCAGCCCTCCCTGGGCGGGTCCAGGGCCCCCCAGGCCCTGCCCACGGGTCCAGGACCCAGTCTGTCCTTGGTTCCTTGGTGCTCCAAGTGTCTCATTGGTCGCTGGGATCTAAGTCCCGCCTCCTGCCGCCTGGGGGCGGTTCTATGCAGATGTGGGGAGTGTCCTAGACTCCCAGGGGCGGTCCCAGCCCTCCCAGGGGCGGGTCAGGGCCCCCAGGCCCTGCCCACCGGGTCCAGGACCCCAGTCTGTCCTTGGTTCCCTTTGGTGCTCCAAGTGTCTCATTGGTCGCTGGGACCCAAAGTCCCGCCCTCCTGCGCCTGGGGCGGTTCTATGCAGATGTGGGAGTGTCCTAGACTCCCAGGGGCGGTCCCAGCCCTCCAGGGGCGGGTCCAGGGCCCCCCAGGCCCTGCCACCGGGTCCAGGACCCAGTCTGTCCTTGGTGCTCCAAGTTTCTCATTGGTCGCTGGGATCTAAAGTCCCGCCTCCTGCCGCCTGGGGGAAGGGTCTATGCAGATGTGGGAGTGTCCTAGGACTCCCAGGGGGCGGGTCCCAGCCCTCCAGGGGCGGGTCCAGGGCCCCCCAGGCCCTGCCCACCGGGTCCAGGACCCAGTCTGTCCTTGGTTCCCTTTGGTGCTCCAAGTGTCTCATTGGTCGCCTGCGATCTAAAGTCCCGCCTCCTGCCGCCTGGGGGCGGGTTCTATGTCAGATGTGGGGAGTGTCCTAGGACTCCCAGGGGGCGGTCCCAGCCCTCCCTGGGCGGGTCCAGGGCCCCCCAGGCCCTGCCCACCGGTGTCCAGGACCCAGTCTGTCCTTGGTTCCCTTTGGTGCTCCAAGTGTCTCATTGGTCGCTGGGATCTAAAGTCCCGCCTCCTGCCGCCTGGGGGCGGTTCTATGCAGATGTGGGAGTGTCCTAGACTCCCAGGGGGCGGTCCCAGCCCTCCAGGGGCGGGTCCAGGGCCCCCCCAGGCCCTGCCCACCGGGTCCAGGACCCAGTCTGTCCTTGGGTTCCCTTTGGTGCTCCAAGTGTCTCATTGGTCGCTGGGACCCAAAGTCCCGCCTCCTGCCGCCTGGGGCGGTTCTATGCAGATGTGGGAGTGGCCTAGCACTCCCAGGGGGCGGTCCCAGCCCTCCAGGGGCGGGTCCAGGGCCCCCCAGGCCCTGCCCACCGGGTCCAGGACCCAGTCTGTCCTTGGTTCCCCTTTGTGCTCCAAGTGTCTCATTGGTCGCTGGGACCCGAAGTCCCGCCTCCTGCCGCCTGGGGGCGGTTCTATGCAGATGTGGGAGTGGCCTAGACTCCCAGGGGGCGGTCCCAGCCCTCCAGGGGCGGGTCCAGGGCCCCCCAGGCCCTGCCCACCGGGTCCAGGACCCAGTCTGTCCTTGTTCCCTTTGGTGCTCCAAGTGTCTCATTGGTCAATTGGTCTCAGAGTCCCGCCTCCAGCCGCCTGGGGGAGGGTTCTATGCAGATGTGGGAGTGTCCTAGAGTCCCAGGGGGGCGGTCCCAGCCCTCAGGGGCGGATCCAGGCCCCCCAGGACCTACCTACTCCTAACAGGCCACAGGTGTCCCATTGGGCCCTCGGAGCCAAGTACCGCCTCCAGCGCCTGGGGGACGGATCTAGGCAGATGTGGGAGTGGCCAGGTCTCCCAGGGGGCGGTCCAGCCCTCTGGGGGCGGATCCAGGCCCCCAGGCCTACCTACTGCTAACAGGCCCCGGTGTCCCATTGGTCCTCCGGAGCCAGAGTCCCGCCTCCGGCCGCCTGGGGGTGTGTCCAGGCAGATGTGGGAGTGTCCTAGAGTCCCAGGGGGCGGTCCCAGGGCCCCCAGCCCTCCCAGACCCCCGTGACCTCACCGTGACCCCGGACGCTCATTGGTCCTCGGGGGACGGTGGGAGGGTCCCTGCCCTCTGGGGGCGGGCTGATCCCTCCCGGGGCGTGTCTGCACCCCAGGCCACGCCCCCAGCCCCCAGCCCCCACCCCCACCCCTCCCCACCCCCCGCCAGCCACCCGGTCCACCAGGTTCCTCTCCCCTCCATAGAGTCCTATGGGCGCCGCGCGGCATGCTGGGACTCGTAGTCCCCGCCCGCCCGCCGCCATCTTGGAGGTCGTTCCCTTTCGCCCGCGGCCGCCCCGCCCACCCAGCCAGTCAAAGGCGGGCCTCCGCGCCAGCCGAAGCAGCGAACCGCCGGCTGGCTCGGCCCTTAAGGCTCCCCCCCCGCAGAGGGCGCGCCAGTCTCTTGGTGCGCCGGTTCGAGTCCCGCTGTCTGTCTGTCTGCCTGTCAGTCAGTCAGTCTGTCTATCCCGATCCTCTCCCCGCGTCATCTCGTGGGAAAAAAAAAAAAAAAAAAAAAAAAAAAAAAAAGTTTTGCGGGGTTCCTCCTCACTTTAAAAATTTTTTTATTGTGGGGGGGGTGTGTGTGTGGTGAGTGTCGGGTGCTTGTGGTGACGGTGAGGCAGGGGGATGACAGGAGAGAGAGAGAGAGAGAGAGAGAGAGAGGATCCGGGTCGTCTGTTTCTCTCTTCTCTCTTGTGGTTGTGGTTGTTGCTGCTGCTGCTGCTGCTGCTGAGGCGGGCCGCGGGTCGGTCGGGTCGGTCCCTCCTGTGCGTGCGTCGTGGTGTGTGTGTGCCGTCCGTCCTCCGTCCGCCGTCCCTCGGTCCCGTCCCCCGGTCGGTCGGTCGGTCGGTTCGGTCGATCGCGACTCCCCCTCCTCCCCGCGCGCCGCGCGCGAGTACCGTGAAAACTGAAAGGAGGAAGAAGAATCGTCATCGCAATCAATCAATCAATAATCATCAATCAATCATCATCCATCCACCATCCATCCATCCATCCATCAATCGATATAAAAAAAACCGGCCGGAAATCCAGCCACCGGCTCGGCTCGG